>NC_090728.1:19608331-19610831 GCF_036898095.1 Palaemon carinicauda | reverse complement strand
TCTACCGATTAAATAAAAAAATAAAAATATTAATAATTAAATGCTACCTTGAAGTTTTAATTGCTTTAACATCCACAGAGTTTAATCTAAGATTAAAAATTATAATTTCAGCTTCGCTAATTTGTCTGATTAATTTTAAAACAATATCCCGTATGCAAATTTCGGAGCCGACGATTTATCATTAATATTTTCAACAGAAAAGTATATTTCTCTAATTAAAATCTAGGAATCTTTAATAGGTTATAACAATTATAGCCATTAAAAAAAAGCTCTCAGAGAGCGAAGACCTTAGTCAAGGCAGCTTAGTTTCATCTAGCATACCATCTCGACCCCTAACTGTATGTTCTTCTTCTGGATCAGCACTTCACTAACAAGACCAAGATCCGAACCGTAATGTGGGGATTTCTAGACCCTATGACAGGTTTAAGCTGAAGATTTTACCAAGTGTTATGTGTTTTGTTGAGTGATAAGCAAAATTACTCAAATCAATCTAATCTCGCAATAGCGGAGAATCCTTTCAAAAAATCCTGAATCCAGATAGTGATCCCGATAATCACCAGAATCTGATCTCTTCTAAGTTATGCCATTTCTGACATTTCCTGAAATGTTATCAGAAATTCATCAATAATTTTTTAAGTTTTGTTGGTGTCAAACAAACATATAAACAAGCTGGTAAAAACATAACCTCCCTGGAGGAGGTAATAATAAAACATAGCTGTTACTGACAATGTAATAACTAATTGTAGAATCCAAATAATATTCCTGAATGAGGAAATTATTACCTGAAATCTTTGGTCTGAGGTATACGTATATTGGTCGACGGTTAACAGATGCAAGTCTCGATGACGAATCCATGATACCTGGAAGAAGTTGAAAGGGAAAGAATTTTAGGATTTCTCATTCTTATACACAAAAATTTTATATAGTTGTTCTGAAGGAAAAATAAATGATATTCACCAAATTAAACAAATGAGATACTTCTTAGGTTTTCAATCATATCAGAAAAAAACTGTGATAAAGAAAAAAAGGTATAGAAATTAGGTTACTGCAATACCAATATTAATATCATTCTTACAAATTACTATGATATTTATTATAATACGTACCAAAAACAAAACGTAAGTCATACCTAATCTGTATTTAGTACACTTGACAAAAACATTGAATACCAGCTTTCTATAGCTGGGTTGATCTTAAAAGAGGCTTTCCTTTTTTTGAAATTTGTACAGTCACCAATGGAACTGAAAGGGATAATCAAAGCACAAATATACCATGTGAAAGGAAATGAAAATCTATGTAGAACGTATAAAGATACTATATAATTCAATCAGATTTTTTTTTTTTTTTGTATTTTGATGTTAAAAAGAATTTATTAAAGACAAAATCTGATTGTATGAGGAGGCTCTTGCATCTCCTCTCCTTTACGGATATAAATTGGGGTTGCAACATGAAAAAGGAAAAGGCAAAAAATTTGCAGAAGCTTTGAGAATTATATAATAACTAGTGTACACGACCCGTGCAAAATGACGATTTAATATTTATATGAATATGCACACACACGCGCACACAGATTTAGCATTCCCTCATTACACCTTCTTTCCTCTAGGAGTACAAACTAATGAAAAAGGGTATAACGGTTACCTCTCCCCGACCTTACCCGAGAGACGGGGAGTGACTGAGATAGTTATACATTTGTTAATCTTATTAAGCGTGAAAGATATATATATGTATATATATATATATATATATATATATATATATATATATATATATATATATATATATATATATATATATATATACATATATATATATATATATATATATATATATATATATATATATATATATATATATTATATATATATATATGTATATATATATGCATGTATATATATATATATATATATATATATATATATATATATATATATATATATATATATATATATATATATATGTTTATATATGTATATACATATATATATATATATATATATATATATATATATGTATATATATATATATATACATTTATATATATACATATATATACATATATATATATATATATATATATATATATATATATATATATATATATATATATATATATATATATATATATATATATATATATATATATATATATATATACAAGATCTATAGAATGCAAGGTCTACCCATCTTCGTTCCATAATTGAACGCAGTCTTCGCGTTCAATTGACGTCACTAGGTACATGGCAAGTAAACAATCGGCCCCACACTGACACATTTAAGCAAGGAAATATATAATACTCATGGAGCAAGCTAATAATGACTGAGGATATATGAATACGTTTGTTTTTATAACAAGTAACTTTAGTTTAGTGGAATGATAACCCCACATAATATAAATATAAATTTGATAAATATATGTGTGAATGAGTTATAATAATTTTTAACCCATTTAGTAATATTGTTTTCAGTGTGGAAATCGTTCTTTAAAAATGAGTTCGAA
>NC_090728.1:19600831-19603331 GCF_036898095.1 Palaemon carinicauda | reverse complement strand
CCTTAGCCCACGACTGCACTTAGCGGCGAGTCTAAGATTCAGTCGCTCTCTGGTGACGGTGCCGCGACACCAGAGTTCGGCAGCTGGACTCGTGACTGGGCTGGCCTATTGAGGACACCGCAGCCCACCCCACATGGGGAGGCCCCTAGAAAAGGTGGGGTAAACATCGGACACAGCAAACCCGTCTGGTCAGCTCACCGTGGCTGGCGTACATCCCACTAATGCGGTCGAAATAACAAGAAAAAAATATAACCTTAGGTGCGTGGAACATCCGCACCATTCAAGACGTGACGAACACCAACCGCCCGGAACGACGTACAGCTCTCGTCTGCAAGGAGCTAGCCCGCTTCAATGTTGATGTGGCGGCTCTTAGCGAGACCAGACTACCCGAAGAGGGCAACATCAGGGAAGCTGGAACAGGCTACACCATCTTCTGGAAAGGCAAGGCCCTAGAGGAGCCTCGCATCCACGGGTGTCGGCTTCGCCATCCGTTCCAGCTAGTGCAGCAGCACAACCTCGCTCCCAAGGCCATCAGTGAGCGCTGATGACTGTCCGCATCCCCATCACGGGGGACAGACATCTCACCCTGATCTCTGTCTACGCCCCGACTATGACCTCAACCGATGATAACAAAGCTGCCTTCTACACCCAGCTCGACCGCACCATCCAGGCAGTGCCCGCCCAATGACAAGCTCGTTGTGCTTGGCGACTTTAATGCCCGAGTAGGCAAAGACCATCGCCTGTGGGAGGGAATCATTGGGCCGCCATGGCATTGGAAATTGCAACGCCAATGGCCAACTCCTACTGGGTCTGTGTGCAGAACACCAACTTGTGGTAACCAACACCATCTTCCAGTTACCAAAGCGACAAAAGACCACATGGAGACACCCACGGTCTAAACACTGGCACACCCTGGACTACGTCCTGACCAGAGCCAGAGACCGAGGAGACGTCCGCATCACCCGATCCATGTCCGGAGCGGACGACTGCTGGACGGACCACAGACTCCTCATCTCCCGACTCTCCGTGACGACCCTACGACCACCCAGAAGGGCACCTGACAGCGTACCACACCAACGCTTTGATTGTAGTAAGCTCCGCAGCACCCACAAGTGGCACAGAACTACAAGGAGGCCTGCGAACAATACCTCGCAGACCCTGTGGGTCAGGCCACTGTCGAGCACCACTGGACCACCCTCAGAAACGCCATGGCCCGTGCCGCGGAGGAAACACTAGGCTTCACCACCAGAAACGGCAGGATTGGTTTGATGAGAATGATGCTACCATCTCTCTTCTCATTGAAACCAAACGACAAGCACGCCTGACTTTGGAAAACCAACCAACAGCAGCTAACAAATGTGCTCACAAGGTGCTGAAGCTGGTTGCCAAAGAGGTATCCGTGAAGCCCAGAACACCTGGTGGCAAAGAAAAGCTGCAGAAATACAGAGTTTCGCTGACCAACGTGACCTGCGCAGCTTCTATGCAGCACAAAAGAATTATTCGGTCCCACACGGTCATCAGTGGGCAGCCTGAAGGACGCGGATGGGGCCACGACCATCACCGACAGCGAGGGCATCCTGGCCAGGTGGAGGTCTCACTTTGAGAACCTCCTCAATGACCAAGCAGACACCCCAGACGATCTCCTGCGAATGACCCCGCAGCATCCCGTCCGTCACTGGATGGCACTACCACCCTCCATCCATGACTTCAACAAGGCCCTGCAGCGCATGAAGCCGGCAAAGGAACCGTTTGATGCTCCTTATACTGAAAATATGGGAGACCAAGACCCCCCCCAGTGACTTCCGCGATGCAAACATCACTACCATCTTCAAGAAGGGAGACAGGGAGAACTGTAACAACTACCGGGGAATATCACTACTAAGCATCGCGAGTAAGATTTTCGCTCGGGATTCTCCTTGACCGCCTCCTTATTCTCGCAGAAGACGTCTTGCCAGAGTCCCAGTGCGGCTTTCGACCTTCCCGCGGGACCATAGACATGATCTTCTGTGCGCGACAACTACAAGAGAAGAGGCCTCGAACAACACAGCCCATAATGTTCATCTTCTGGGATTTGAAAAAGACCTTCGACAAAGTACCTCGACCTGCCATGTGGGCTGTCCTCAAAAGATATGGCTGCCCACCCGATTTTGTCAAGCTGGGTGCGTGCCCTCCATGACGGAATGGTTGGGAGAGTCTGCCACCAGAACTCTCTTTCAGACCCATTCCCCATCAACGGGGGCCTGAAGCAGGGCTGTGTTCTGGCCCCGACGTGTTTCTCGCTATACACCGCAGCAATGCTCAACGAGATTCCCCAAGACACACCCTCAGTCGACCTACGTTTCCGCATGGATGGAGGCGCTTTCAACCTCGCTAGACTCCGCACCAGAACCAAGACCACCTTGTGTGCAGTGCGAGAACTGCAGTATGCTGACGACAATGCCACCCCAGGTCAGACGGCAGAGGACCTGCAGTCGTTAGCTGATGCATACAACTCTGCCTA
>NC_090728.1:19578441-19600331 GCF_036898095.1 Palaemon carinicauda | reverse complement strand
GGCATGGTCGAAAGAACTCACCGCGCCCTCAAGGCGTCCCTGATGTGCGAGCTGCACCGACGGGGACTGGAAATCACGACTTCCATGGGTACTCCTCGGCCTTCGTACCGCCCCTCGCGCAGACGGCGAACCTTCGCCCGCCGAAAAGGTTTACGGGGAGGCGCTCGAAGTTCCTGGCGAATTCTTTCCCTCATCAACCGACGACACGCAGCTGGATCACCTAAGGGACATCGCCAGGAAGTTCAGGCCATGTCTCAAAACTTACCAGGACAGAACCAAGCACTTCAAGCCAAAAAACCTGGATGACTGCGGGTACGTTTTCGTCCGTGTCGACGCTCATCGACAACCACTAACTAAACCTTATCGAGGCCCCTACCGGGTAATTAAGAAGACAACGAAAGCCTTCCTTCTCGACGTCCATGGCCAAGAGGACTGGGTCTCAATAGACCGCGTGAAACCAGCGTTTCTCGAAGGAAGCGACACCGCCTCCGCCGGACCTGGCAGATCCAGAGTTTCACCTCAAAACAAGGCGCCCAACGAAAGAAAAATCATCAAACAATGACAGGAGGAAGAGATCCTTACGCCGACCACCGGCGCGCCCCTCCGTTCAAAAACAAGAGGAACCCTCCGACGCCCGAAAAGATACGAAGATTGATCATCAGCCCTCTACGCCGCCCGATGTCTTGAGGGGGGGGGAGTACTTGTAAGGACACCGCTCCCTTCGTCGTCCAGAAAATCAACATACTGTTTATTTATTTGAATTCTCCTTTCGCCACACCGTGGTTTCCCATGTATTTGTATTCCGCTCTATCAGAGCTACATTTTGACATATGTATCATTTCATTACAGGTTTCTGTTAACTCATAATTCGTATATTTGTAAGTGTAAAAAAAACACATATATTTTGGCGGGCAGTTCAATCTGTTTTGGCGCCAGTGCCATCCTACCTTTCCGTCCGCACATTGCAATATACTCCCATGCACATTTGAATAAGTATCAGTTGATCTTGGTGACGCTTGTCTCACTGTCCTTACATATATATATATATATATATATATATATATATATATATATATATATATATATATATATATATATATATATATATATATATGTGTGTGTGTGTGTGTGTGTGTGTGTGTGTGTGTGTGTGTGCATGTGTGTGTGCGTGTGTGTGTGTGTATTTACTAATTTTAGATATCAAAAGGTGAAATAAAGTAAAAAGAATCCTATTATGATTCTACTTAATTTGGGGTAACCAAGAGATGAAAGATAAGTACATTGGAAATCTTTTTTCAGAACAAGAGCCATCAGAGACTTCTGACCTCCGCCAAAGAGTGACGTTGACACAAAAATAAAGACATTCGATTTGCCACTGATCCAGAATCACTATCTGGATTTGGATGATCACCAAAATTTATTGGAGTCGCGTAGTTTTGTCGTAATCCTGTCCACAGACAGACAGACACATAAATAAATGAGTAAAATGACTCCATTTTATAACCTCCTTTATTGTAATAATAATTTACGTTAATCATAAATTCATTAATAAAACTATTAATAGCAATATAATTTACCGTGTCATTGTGCAAAATACATTCGACAGGTTGTACAATATATGTCCAACTTTCCGCTAATTTTTCTTGGCAACACATCAACAGGTCTCTGCCCAGGTCGGTTCGATGACTTTGTAACGACAATCGTAAGGAGGCCAATTCAAAATTTGGTGCCATTTTCACGTGCTATTTTATCAGTTACTTGGATTGAACCTTGAAGTATCGCAATCGTTTTCGCTCACTATATTAGCTCTGATTTGCCGAAATGGTCCAGCAAATGGTCCATATCAGATGATGAGCGATGTTTTTGTATTTTGTTTTGTATATGTAATAAGTGGAGCTTCATATAATGCATTGTCCGTTATGATTATGAAACTAAACTTCTTGGTTCATTTTTTGATGATAATACGTGTTATCTTTTTTATTTATTTTCATTTAATATAATTATTGTCTCATGAATAACACCATGGCTACATCCATAATATAATCATATTAGTGTGCTGCCCTTCACGGTTTGTGATTCAGCTCCTTTTGTGCTTCAACTTGTTTCATCTATGCAGTATGATTTTGACAGAACGATCTTTGGTCGATGAAGATTATCAATTCATCCCTTCATCTCTAATTCTTTTCATTTGTAGTAAAATTTTCACCCTTATCTGAATATGCCAATCCCTTCCAATAAAAATCTTCTCTCATTATTCTTTCCATATTCGAGTGCAATATCATGTAATGTTGTTAAAAATATTTATCAGAAGCCAAGGAATCCAATATTTTCTTTAATATATTTGAGAATATTATCAATAATTGGCATCTCCTTTCGTGAATAATAATGTCGTATTATGCCCTGCAACGCTTCCTTGTTGAAATCTTCAATATTTCTAACACCTTTAGGTCTTTACCTAGTTTATCGACAAAGACACGAACAACATTCTCGTCTCTTGGTTCGTCTCCTTCATTACTTAATCAGCCAATTGTTCCCTCAATGATGTTCATTACATCAAGTCTGTTGAATTGCTTAATGCAATCAATGCTTAATGGCATTCATTCCCTTCTGTTTGAAACACTGATGTACATCACAATGCCGGCGTCACACATCGGTGTTTTAAGCCTTCGCATGTCTTGACTAATATCCAAAGAATACCTTGCCTGTTAGAGTCGACAAAATGTCCCATTGGAGACAATTACACACGGGAGGTAAAAACTTGGTTAATGTATCACTGAATGAAACATCATAAGAAAACCTCAAAATGCTCCATAATTATTCTGTTTAGTTGTGTTTTCGTGAAGAATAAAGGAAACAAAATGAGTGGAAATGGGTTTACCTTTGCAAGAGAGAAGACCCAATAAATAATTAGTAAGCTTGAGTCTGTAGTCTATATTTTGAGATAATGGCTTTCAAAAGAATGAGGAAATATGAATTGGGAAGTCTTCTATCCCATTAAGTATGAGACTGTTGATGGAGCTCATCCCAGATTAAAACTACTTAGTAAATAAACTGGCATTGCTTTATAATGCCTATGGAATGCGAGAAATAATTTATACAGGCTTAAACTGAACTGAGTGTTTAATTTTGTTGCTAATGTTGATTAGAATAGACCAGCTATACGATTGTTGAAGAATTCTCATTATATCTTTTGCTTATATCGGAATAGGCTAATTTTATGTAATAGCGGCCAAAAATAGTTTTGTGTAATCATGGGCTGGGCATGATTTATAAATAAACTACTTTAAACACTGCAGCCTTTTCAAGCTGTTATACTTCCGTGCACAAAAATCACACACGCTTCTCTCTCTCTCTCTCTCTCTCTCTCTCTCTCTCTCTCTCTCTCTCTCTCTCTCTCTCTCTCTCTCTCTCTCTCTTTGTTTTCGCTCTTATAGACGCTACACTAACATTCTTTCTTTCTCATGCATCGACAACAAATGCGGATTCTCTTCCTCTTGGTAGGTAATGCACGTGATATTTATACATATGAAGAGAATTTTTCATTTCTGCATCGATTTCAGCACTAGATTTAATGTGGGAAATATATGTTATATTCTTTCCTCTCCTTGACTTTTCATTAAGACGAGGATAAGTTTGGGTAATATTCAAGATAGTTGAAATGTGTTCCCATCATAATCAGGTTCCCCGTCAAACTGTAATCATTAGAGAAAACAGAGCTTTCTCTTCCAGTGCCGTTAGCATGTCTGCACGTGTGTTGACAGATCTTGTTTGGGGTGGGGGTGGGGTTCGGGGAGGGGGGCCTTGATATTGCCCATAACGTCAGATTATGGCGAACATTGTCAACAGTCCCATTCTATAATATGACCCAAAACCAAAAATAAATACCCAGTCTAAATCTCGAAACTATTATGGCTATCCTGCATAAAGTTATACGCTCTTATGTATGTATGTAATGCTACAGAGGAGTAGGACATGGATTAGGCAAGGCCCCATTTTTTAATGCGACAGGTTGGCGCAGTACGTAAACCAACTGACAATGTTACCGAAGTATTTCCTTATTAGATAATTTCTATAATAATATGCATTAGAACATCATGTACATGTATGCAACCTATATAAATAGCAGGCTGAACTGCTGGTTATTCTTGTCCTAGTTGAAAACAGAATAAGAAATACTTCTCTCATCAAACGTTTAGAAAAAAAAAATGGCCAAACTAAATTTGTTATATCTCAAACCAGAGTACCAACATGACTCTGAATTGAGTTAAATTTATTTATGATTATCACGATGTCCTTTTGCAGATAATAATTATATATGAACTTCAACGTAAGAAGAATCAGAGAACTTCAAAACCTTGCTGAGCTCGATCATACTTTTAACGCAAAAAGGCGAAAGGATACCATGACAGTTTGATGCAAAAATTATTAACTATAAATCCAGAACTATACAGGAATTTTACCATGATCACGGAGGACCTTTTCTTTGAAATTGTGGAACAGGTCAAACCCTTCATAACAATTACATTGACATTCTGGAAGAAACCCAATAGCCAGTCCTCTGGGTTTCTTCTTGCATTTATATATATCAAGTATAAGTTCGAGAAAGTGGATGTACTGTACGGGCAATGTGATCTCAATCCAGTGGTACCGAGTTTGCCAAGACAGAGTTACAGGAAATGTTTGATAATCCCAAAGCCAACTTGCATCCCCCTTGAAAGATTGAAACCAAAAACGGAAAATAAACATCTCTCAAATATTCCATTATTAGAAATGACAACTTCTCTCCAAAGAATTATGTGATGAATTCATACCCTGCACAATGCCTGACGCATGCTAAACAAATCCACAACTATTGATTGAACAAGGCAAGACGTACAGTGGAGAACGCCTTTTCGATCTTAACACGCAGGTATATATTGTTCCAAATGATTAAATTCTTTAATTAGTTCATAGGGTGACAGGTTAACTCAATTTCTGGAAAGGAGTCTACAATGTGAAATACGTTGTGAATGCTATTTAACAATCAATTAGATATTTTCCATTTATCTCCCACAGATTCAGATTGTTTTACATTCCCATCAATCGTCGATATGATCATAACGTGTCTGTGGTGTTGGTATCTTGCGCGTGACACATCTTAACTGAGACGAGATCTTAACTTACTAGGAATGAGGACAATCAAGTAGTGCATGACGTCCTACCTAGTAGCAGAAGGTCCGGCCAAAACCAAGCAAGACTGACATCCAGACTAAAACAAAACATCAAGCATTACTAGAGGAAATCGAAGTGACAATCTGAGGTCTGTGAATTTTCTTGCAGGCTCCAAATCTTGGCAAGGTTCTATGATAGTTTGTCTTTTTTTTTAATATTTGTAAATTATTACATGTTTTAACCTATATATATATATATATATATATATATATATATATATATATATATATATATATATATATATATATATATATATATATATATATATATATATTCTTTTTTTTGGGGGGGAGGGGGGGTGGGGGGGCGCTCAGGCCATGTCGTCCTGATGGAAGTTCCTTATAGGTAGCTTTCTAGGGTATATTTGACTACAGTGATATTCCCAGAGAATTTTACCTTAAGGTATCCAGAATTCTAACTCCTGGAGCGAATATCCCTAAATAATCTCACAGGGGTATCGAATAATATCAGAGGACCTATTCTTGACACGTCACGTAGCTATCTTCACCTCGAACAGTATTAACGATTCGAGGAGTTACAGTGACAAGAATCTGAAACAAGAATGAAAAGAGAGCCGCTCATATGGCATCTCTCTTATTCCGTTTCCAGTGTGTATCTGATGAAGGCGGTAGCGCCCTCTTTATTCTTTTTTGTGTAGCTCTACTACTCGGTGTTTTCCCTTGTGTTCTCTCGTTACTTTGGATTTAAATCAACATTTTGATGACTTTTCTGGCCTCTTCTGCCTCTGGAAAGTTGAGTATTATCTTTACTATGCATAAATGTAAGCTCTTGTCGTTTTCAATTGAATGAAAAGTGATTTTAACGTAAACAAGAGCTGTTGCCTACCGGAGGCATCCTGGATGCTATCGCTCGCTATTTATGGGTCATTTAGTTAGCTAGAGCGACGTTCCCGGTTTGTTATGCTTTAATAATCTAGCTATTTAGCTCCTCTAGGAATGCTTATATTATACCGTCAGTTTTTAGTTCGGTGATTTAGGTAACCGATCTTGCCCTTTGCGAGGCTTAGTAACCTAGGCGTCTGGCCTTAGTACTTTCATGCATGATATAAGTTTTTTCGAGTGTTATTTTATTATAGCTATAGGCGAATATTTCATACATGTAAGATATTGTTGAATGTTTTTTTTCCAGGATTGTTCACGAGAGAGTTTCTGTGAATTAGGTAATTGATTCTCACCTTACCTAGTCTAGTAATCTAGGTACAGTAGTATACTTTCGCACATCCCCGATTGTTCTTTTCTCCTCCGGAGGCAAAGTTCAATCCCTCTCTCCCTCTGTAAGCCTTTGGCTTAATCCTAGTGGTTCTATCTGTATAATAATTCAGGTATAACTATTCTAGGATATGTCTGTCCTGACCTGATAACCAGAGTGACTGGTTTTTTTGGTTAGGGCAAAACATTAGAGTTTCTTGTCTGTGGTCTGCTTCTTCCTAGCATAGAGAATGACTCTCCTTTGCTAGGTTAGGGGTGGACACAGGAAGCTTTGCTTCCCTAGTCCATGTCGGAAGGATTCTGTAAGAGATGATTCCTTCCTCTTGTGGCCTAGCAGACTGTCCTGTGTTGTTTTTCTCGGGCTGGAAAATGAGTTTTCTCTGTTGCCCGGCGAAATAACTTCACCTAACTTTGTTCTGGTTGGGAGGAGGATAGCAAGTATTGCCAGTCTTCCTCCCTAATAGACAACTCTTGGTTAGGATGAGCTTCCCTAACTGCTGAGTGTGTCTCTTGCTAGAACGAAGTCTATAGGACCCTTATCCCTTCCCCACCTCTCTTTCTTTTATTTCCTTTTGGCCGCAGTCCTACTTCCGTACCTAGTTTAGGTTAGGATGGAGGACTGGCTCAGCTCTCTGCCGGCGGGCATTACGTGTCGGCTGGCAGAGACCTTTTGTTCTTTGCAGAGTGAACCCCAGACCTCCCTTGGTGTCCCTTCTATGTCTGCCGGTAGAGACCGGCAGGCTATGGATTCTTTGGAAGCCTTAATGCTACATTCTCCCCATCCATAAGTTCACTCTTTCTGGATGGAAGGTCGTATTACAATGCCGCCTTATAACCTTACATCAATACTGTTTCTCTGACTATTGTGTTTTATCCCTAACCCAGCTGCCGGCTTAACAGCCGACAGCCGGGCAGGTGGAGGTTCTTTGGTTCTTGGCTACTGCCGGCGGGCATGGGTATTATTACCTTTGCCTGCCAGGCAGTGGAAACACAGCCCGAATCTGCTGGCCACTACGATTAGTGGCCGGCAGCCGGGTATTAGTTATTTCAGCTGTCTGCTGGTAATAATTGCCGGCTTGCATACAGTCGCGAATCAGTGGGTTGCCGCCTATTAGTTAAAGATAGTATATCTTTGAACTATACAGGGGTATATGCCAGCCGGCACAACAGCATGTGATATACAGTAGTTGCTATATTTGTAGTGTAGTACACACTGCATTAGTAGAAACAGCTGTATAGAGTTTGTGATAATATTAAAGTTCTTCATCATACTTAATGTTATCTTGTACACCCTTTTGTTGAGACCTTACAATATATAGAAAGTAAGTTCTTTTTATATTATTTCTATCCCGTATATTAAAACTTTATCTCAAGGTGGGAACTACACCTTAAATTTCCGTTTAAGAAATTACATAAGGTATTCTAGAATAGAATTAACTTTAGTTTTAATATCTCGGGAAGTTTCAGCAATTGACTGGGCAGGAAATACAAGTATGTGTCTTTCTTTCTTTCTTTTATAGCTTTTCTATATAAGCTAAATGTTTCAATATAAGTGAAAGCCTTCACTTGATACTCATGGAATTTTCTTCTCTTTACAGGAGGACCATCCGAAGTGCGGGAGTATGTTTTGTAATGTCCACAGTAAGAACTTCTGTGGACATCAACTTTGCAGGAGGCACGTATCATGCGCAGCCTCCAGAGGTGATCTCCGGTATTGGGACCCTCAGGTTTGTACAGTTTGTTCTAACCTGATTAACGAGGCTTTTGACGACCCTAAGTCTACGGAGTCAAAGGATGCCGCCAGGGAAATGTTACGATCCTGGGTGACGGGTTTTCAGAAAAACACCTCAGGCCCCTACCTTCCAAATGAGAAGATGAGGGCCTACCTTTTCCCTAAAGAATCGGGTGATGCAATCATTCCCCAGCCTCAGGTGGAGATACCAACTGCTCAGAATCCGGTAGATTCTGAAGTCTCGGCGGCCCTTCAAGACATCCAATTGGACGTTAGGATGTCGGAGGTGTCGGATTCTACTGAGAAGGACCTTCTAGGAGAAGGTCAGGAGGAGGACCTGTTCCAGGCTCCTCAAGTAGAAGAGCAAGAAATCGACAAAGTATCGGTTACATCAGTTCCGGACCCAAAACCTGTTCCTTCTACATCGTCTGCTATCCCAGATGAACTGGGAAGGACTCTTTCTTCCATTGTTGAGATGATCCAACAAATTCAAAGGAAGAATGATTAGAAGGAAGCTGCAATGAAACTGGAGATACATAGACTTGCAGCATCACGTGGGCCCCAGAAGCGGCTCAGCGTGAAGGATCTTCCTTTGTGCTCGGATACCAATCCTTGAAGGTATGCCAAATACATGCCAATGACAACCGCGAAGATCGTGATCTCAGGAAAGTTGGGAGCAATTCCCCTGGAAGAAGTGGAATTTTGGCCCAACAAAGATTCTTATCCGGACTGCCATGTCTGTCTTAGGAAGGAGCCAGCCTCAAAGGAGACGGAGCTCAAGGAGCTCATGGTTTTTTACCATAGTAAAGCTCAGACGTTACTAATGAGCTCGATGAAAGAGAGGGGCTTCACTAACTCAAAGGTGCCTGCCTTGAGTAAAAAGTTTCCCTTCTTTGTGGCCTCTCCTACCAGAGCCTTTCCCTTCTTGGAAAAGGGATATAAGGTAGCCTTAAAGGCGGTGGAGGCAGGGAAACCATGTCCCTCCTTGGAGGAGTGCAAGCCGTTATCTCTGACCTTGCCCTTGGACCAAGAAGACTGGAAGAACCTTCACCTTACCTTCTCAGTCGGAAAGCTGGAAGCTGATATTGCTGAACGCCAGTTCGGTGAGGCACTTCCCAAACTGTCGGAGATTCTCTTGCGTAGAGAGCAAGAGATGAAGGAAAGACTTGCGGCATCGATATCGTTGCAAACGACACTAGAAACGATGGCAAGTGACCCCAAGAACCAGGACATGTTCATGGTTGTGGCCAAACTCCATCTGGCCACAGTTACGAAGGATCTCTATAGCTTTATTAAAGCTAGGAGAGCCTGTAGAGAGTTCGTGTTCCCCTCGGCTGCGGTGAGGCACGAACCGAGGAAACTGATCTCCTCTCGTATTTGGGGTAAAGACCTCTTTCCCAATGAAGTGGTTAAAGAGGTAGTGACAAGGCTGCCACAGAGAATAGGAACCTTCTCAAAAAGTGGGGCTTAGAACTTAAGAGAAAGTCTTCTCTGGATGAGGGTCCCCAACCCAAGAGGAAGACAAAAAGGCCTAGGCCATCCTCTCGGCCGGCTAAACCCTACCGACAGCAACATCAACAACAAATTCCTGTGACCGCGGTGCCTCAGATAGTGGCACAATCTCCAACCATGTACCAGCTGGTAGCTCAACAAGTGGCGACACAGTCGCCAGTTTTTAACCCAGCCTTCGAAAGGCAGACTTCTTCCTTTCGTTCAGAGCTAGAGGAACAGCCAGAGGTTCTTCTAGACGCCCTTCGAGAGGAGGGGGATACAGGAGAGGACGCGGTCAAGGAGGCAATGCCTCAGGTCCACAACAGCAGAAGTAAGATACTTCCATTAGGAGGGAGACTACAACTATTTAGGGATCGCTTGACCTTCGATCCTTGGGCCCACAGCCTAATAAAGAATGGACTAGGTTGGAGCTGGAGCAGTCCTCCACCTCAATTTCCTCAATTCTTCCAACACTCATCCCCCATTCTGGAAGAATATGTCTGAGAACTCTTAGACAAAAGAGTAATCCGGAATGTTAAGTCCATAAAATTTCAAGGAAGGCTGTTTTGTGTTCCAAAGAAGGACTAAGAAAAACTCAGAGTCATTCTAGACTTGTCGCCACTCAACAAGTTCATAGAGAACTACAAGTTCAGAATGCTCACACTTCAACACATAAGGACCCTACTGCCCAGAAGGGCATATACTGTCTCTATAGACTTGTCTGACGCTTATTGGCACGTTCCAATTAATCGTCACCTCTCCTCCTACCTAGGCATCAGGTTACATAGAAAACTTTACGCCTTCAGAGCCATGCCTTTCGGGTTAAACATAGCCCCAAGGATTTTCACGAAGCTCGCGAACGCAGCCGTCCATTAATTACGCCTAAAGGGGGTCCAAGTAGTAGCCTACTAGGACGACTGGCTGGTGTGGGCAGCATCCAGGACAGAATGCATGCAAGCTTCTAAGATAGTGATCCAGTCCATGGAACATCTGGGATTCAAGATCAACATCAAAAAGTCTCGACTTTCTCCAGCTCAAAAATTTCAGTGGTTGGGTATCCACTGGAATTTGGAGTCCCATCGACTTTCGATTCCTGGTAAGAAGAGGAAAGAAATAGAATGATCGGTCAAGAGGCTATTGAAATCCAAACGGATATCAAGACGCGAACAGGACAGAGGACTGGGCTCTCTACAGTTTTCTTCGATAACAGATCCAGTGCTAAGAGCACAGCTTAAGGATGCAACAGAAGTCTGGAGAAAATATGCATCAAACGCGCGCAGAGATCTAATAAGACCACTACCGACTCGACTGCGAACGCTTCTCAAGCCGTGGTCCTATGCCAAGCAATTGGAGAAATCAATACTTCTTCAACCTCCTCCCCCGTCAGTAACTATTCACACAGACGCTTCAAAGGAAAGCTGGGGAGGTCACTCTCATCAGCTGAGAGTCCAAGGAGCTTGGTCCAATCTTTTCAAGTCATTTCACATCAACTTTCTAGAAGCCATGGCAGTACTTCTGACACTAAAGAAAGTTTCTCCTTGCCACTTGACCTACATAAGACTGGTTCTAGACAGCGAGGTGGTAGTGAGATGCCTGAATCGACAAGGGTCGAGGTCACCTCAAATCAACCAAGTGATGTTGGCTATATTCCGTTTGGCAGAAAGGAGGAAATGGCACCTGTCAGAAGTTCACATTCAAGGGTTCCGCAATGTGGCAGCGGACACTCTATCCAGATTTACACCTATAGAGTCAGAATAGTCCCTTGAAGCAGGATCGTTCTCCATCATCTCAAGTCAAGTCCCAGAGCTGCAGATAGACTTCTTTGCGAAGAAAGACAACAAGAAAATAGATCGTTACGTGTCCCCATACGAGGATCTGCTAGCGGAGGCAGTTGACGCTATGTCCCTGGACTGGAACAGATGATCCAGTATTTATCTGTTCCCTCCGCACAACCTCCTTTTGAAGGTCCTCGATAAGCTGAGATCCTTCAAATGGAAAGCAGCAATAGTGGCCCATAAGTGGCTAAATAGCATGTGGTTCCCTCTGGCATTGGAACTACGACTAAAATTCGTACCGCTACCGGATCCATCTCTGTCTCAGCGAGTAGAGGAGTCGACTGTCTTCACTTCATCACAGAAAACACGGAACCTACATCTCATGATTTTCTCTCCTTGACGATGAGAAAAAGATTCGGTGTTAAAAGTCAGTTCAGACTTTTGGAGGAAACCAGAAGACATTATGAGGGTTCAGGGAAGAAACAGATATCCCTTGTCAAGGCGAAGAAACCAAAAGAAATTTCGACATATTTCTCTTTAACATTCTTCATTCACCTTCATGGGCAAGGTTTAGCAGCCAACACAATTTTTTTGTTCATGTCTGCCTTGACAAGACAGATACCATATGCCTTACAGGTCAACCTTTCTAACGACATTCTTAATGAACTACAAAGGCCCATGCTAGGCTTAGTCCTTCAGCACCTCCAAGGACCCTTTGCATGGTCAGTAGATAAGATTCTTCATTGTGTATAAATATTGAACAATGAGGAATGCACTTAGAAGGCCTTGAATTTAAAGTCATATTTCTGCTTGTACTCCCTTTGGGGGCCAGAGTTAGTGAAATAGTGCCTCTCTCTAGAGAGGAAGGCCACGTCCAGTTCTTGGAGGGAGAACTGAATCTATTTCCATACCCAACATTTCTTACCAAGAACAAGCTACCACCAACAGGTGGGGTACCTAGAGAATCTGCCCTCTGAAGGAAGATGCATCTCTATGTCCAGTGGAGTGCCTAAGGTCTATCTTCACAGAACTTCAGACTTTATGGGAGGACAGCTGTTCAGAAGAGAAACCCTGGGCTTAAAGTTTTCTATAACTAAGGGCGAAACTCACCCGTGTTATTCGCAGAACGGATCCAGACAGTACACCCGTTAGTCATGATCCGAGGAAAGTTGCCTCTTCCATAAAGTTTCTTAAATTATATGGACTATGAGCATCCTTGTTTGTACACCGGCTGGTAGTCACCCAAGGTGTTCTTTACGCACTATGCGAAGCTAGTGGAGCAACTTAAGAGTTCTGTGGTAGCAGCAGGTAGAATTCTTTAACCTTCTGTTTTAAATCTACGAGGAACAGTGTAATTAATTTGGGACGATTAATTAAGAGGGTGCATGTGCAGTCACTGTATGTTACTACACACTGAGTGATAGGCCACGAAAGTGTCCTTACGAACTGTTCCAATGTCGTCGGTGAACTATAGCATAATGCGGACACTTGTGCCTAGCGTTTTTTACGCTAGTGTAAATAAACAGTATACAGACTATATCGTTATTATTAATTTGAATTTGGCAAATCTGTATCCTAGTAGATGAAACAGTATTTTCTGTTGACTGTTTTTCTTTATGCTTTGACGCATATGATCCACGTTTTATAAATTTGATAAATGTTGATCTGATAGGTACGTTTATTAAATTTTAATAAACTAGTTCATAGTGAACCATGCGTCTTATTCGCCCACACTCTTTTTTTAGAAATGTACTGAGCATTAAGATTAAAATATGGATATTTTTATCACGGTATGTCTTTTAAGACTTCCCTGATTCAAGCAAAAGTCCACTCACTCTAACCCTTCCTTGGAAGGGTTGACGTGGTACCCTAACGGGATAGTGGCAAAGAGGCAAAATTTGTTCCTATGCGGATACAACCATTATCCAATAGTTTATAAGAGTAGTCACATTGGGGAAGGTGTCACAAATTCATAATGACATTGGTGACTCTTATACAAACTTTGCTTTACATTGTATAGGTTGAGACCACAATACAAGCTTGTCATTTTGTCATCCATAATTATTATGTACTCCTCGAGACTTTTTCCAGAGTCTAGTACGACTCTTCCCTGTAGTGGGCAGGAAGCACTAACATAGTTCATGCTCAGATAAAATGATGTATGACGGTAACATCATAGGTCTCTAGGTCTAGACGGACCAGGAAAATACTTTCTTGAGAGTACAGCACTGATTGAGAATCCACAGATACAGTAATGCTCTGGTACACTTACATCAGGACGACTGGCCTGAGCCCAAAAAACGGATTTTGAACGAGGCGAAAAATCTATTTTTGGGTGAGGTAGCCATGTCGTCCTGATGGACCAGCCCTTCCTTTTATTGTAAAAGGGCTTATTGACCACTCCCTATAATACAGTATCTGTAGCGCCTCGTATATCGCTACAAAGAATAAAGAGGGCGCTACCGCCTTCATCAGATACACACTGGAAACGGAGTAGGAGAGATGCCTTATGAGCGGCTCTCTTTTCATTCTCGTTTCAGATTCTTGTCACTGTAACCCCTCGAAGCGTTAATACTGTTCGGGGTGAAGATAGCTATGTGACGTGTCAAGAATACGTCCTCTGATATTATGCGATATCCCTGTGAGATTATTTAGTGATATTCGCTTCAGGAGTTAGAATTCTGGATACCTTAAGGTAAAATTCTCTGGGAATATCACTGTAGTCAAATATACCCTAGAAAGCTACCTTTTAGGAACTTCCATCAGTACAACATGGCTACCTCACCCAAAAATAGATTTTGAGCGATATATATAGATAATGTTTCTTTAAATTTGTATGACTTTTAAAATTTCAGGAGTGATTCTTGACCGCAAATTTATTTTCGAGAAACACATTAGGTCTGTGTATTCTAATTGAAAAAAAAAATTTGGCTTATTGAGAAAGTCTTACAAGATTTTCGGTGATCAATCTGTTCTGAAGAAGTATTTTAAATCTTTCATTCTACCTTGTTTCGAGTGCTGTTCTCCTGTCTGCTCTTCAGCTGCTGATTGAGGGTACACTCGGGGACAGTATTCTGTCTTTTTTTTTTCCTCTTGATTTTTGAAATCGTGGGTTGGGCAGGCTTAATAGAAGGGCCATGAATGCCTGGTGGTTTATCAAGAAGTTGTCTTTTCCTTCTCTGATTCTCTTTCTTCTCAAAACCAACGTTACTGTCCTCCCTTCAGTTGAAGTGGCAATCCTGGAGGGTATTTAGCCTTGGATGGTGTATCAGCTCCTCCATGTTGACCAGTTTTTTTCGACTTTTTACTATAATCTATAGGTTTCATCAATCACTTTATTTATAATTCTGTACATATTGTTTTTGTTATAATTCTTGTTAATCTTGTTTTTAAGTATGATGTCTCTTTTTTTATTTCTATTAACTCTTATTCTATCTGGAGACATTGAACGAAATCCATGACCAATACGTTCTAGATTTCGTCAATGTCATCTTCTGTATTGCAATATTCGTGGTCTCCATGCAAATATCCAAGACCTTGTAGTTGCGTCCAGACGAGTTGATATTCTTAGTGCTCAGAAACTTTGGTTTCTTATATGAGGCAGTCATCTGAGCTCCTTATAACTGGTTTTAAGAAGCCAATAATGTTGAAACGTGATGCCATCCCTAGGGCCAGGGGAATGGCGGTGTATTTTAGGATTGAGTACCCTGCTTTTCATAAGTCCTGCTATCAATGTGGATGCCATGAGATTCAGGTAATAAAAGTTTGGGGGAGGCATAATAACTTTTATTTGTGTTCGATCCACCGGAATCCAGACATGGTTGATTCTATCTTCGATTGTCTTCTTACCATTATGGCTAAGATACAAGAAGATGATAGAAAGGCTTCTTTTGTCTTTGTTGGTGATTTTAATGCTCACCATAGGGAATTGTTAAGTTCTAACTCTCCTACCGATTGCCATGGCTTAAGAGATTTAGACTTTGCCTCTGAATCAGGCTGTGAGCTAATCGTAAATGAAGCTAATCACAGGTCTGGTAATTGCTTGGATTTCGTATACATTGACTCCCCTGGCGTTATAACTAGTAAGGTTGGTTCTCCAGTTGGGACATCTGATCATATCAGCCTGTCCCTGATATATCATAGTCTTGTAAAATTTATATGAAATCCCAAGCAGAGAGGAATGGGATTTTGCATGATCTTTTGTGCTTGAATTTGTCACAATTATATAGAAACGTAGATTCTATTGTCCCTTTGAATGAGAATCTAGTAAACATAATTGATAGGCGTATCCCTTCTCATGTGCTAAAGTACCGAGTGAAGGACAAACCGTGGTTCAATGATGATTGTAGATGTGCTTATTTGGAGAAGCAGGAGGCCTATCATCTTTTGAAGGGTGATCGCTCAGATTTGACCTGGACAAAATATACTCAGCTTCGAGCTTTTGCTCAGAGTTTATGCCTCAAATGAAAAGGAGTATAATTTAACCATAAAAGAAACCCTTTCTGGTACAACTCAAGGACATAAATGGTGGTCTACCCTTAAATCTGCACTCATTGGTATAGATGCAAGAGTTCCTCCTTTACTTAAACCAGATTGCTCAGTCACTCGCTGTCCAAGGGAAAGGGCAACCCTTTTCGCTGATGTTTTTGACAGTAAACAGAGTAATGAAAAACATGAACATCCTCATTCCTGTTTTCCGGAGGCTAAACTAACAAGTTTAGCTTTTCGAACTCGTGAGATTAAAGCTCTGTTGATAGACCTTGATGCTTATGGAGGTGTAGACCCAAATGGTATTTTTCCTTTGTTTTTTTATAAAGAAAGCAGATTTCTTAGCTCCAAAGTTATCTGTTATTTTGCGCAAGTTAGCAAGAAGAGGAGCTTTTAGCACTTGTTGGAGAATTGGCATTGTTACTCCTCTATGTAAATGTGTTTGTGGTAGCTCAAGTCCCACTGATTACCGCCCAACTTCCATAACTCCCATATTATCTAAATTCTTTTAACGTCTTCTGGCAAAACGTTTTAATAGGTTTGCTAAAGGTAATCATATATTCCCTAGTTTGCAATTTGGTTTTCGTAAAGGCCTTGGAGCATGTGATGCCCTTCTTACAATCTCCAATGCTGTACAGAAATCCCTTGATTGTGGTCAGGAATTTCGTATGATTGGCCTTGATTTTAGTGCTGCCACTGACCGTGTTAATCATGAGGCCCTTGTTTTCAAACTCAAACAGTTGGGAGTGGGTGGGTCGTTTCTTAGCGTTATTATTAATTTTTTAATTAATAGATCTCAAAGAGTTGCTGTTGATGGGCACCATAGTGAGTAAAGGAATGTGATATCCGGTGTTTCACATGGTAGTGTACTTGGCCCATTACTTTTCTTACTATATACACATGACATGTGGTTTGGCCTAGAAAACAAGCTTGTTGCATATTGAAATGATGCTACTCTCTTTGCATCAATTCCATCCCCTGAATGTACATTTGAGGTTGGTGAATCCCTTAATGGATATTTAGCTAAATGTACCGCATGGTGCAAATTATGGGGTATGAAGTTGAAACCTAACAAAACTCAAAGTATGACTGTAAGTAGGTCAAGCACGGTGGCTCCTCAACATCCGGATCTCAGTATTGATAATGTTTCTTTAAATTTGTATGACTTTTAAAATTTTAGGTGCGATTCTTGACGGCAAATTTACTTTTGAGAAACACATTAGGTCTGTGTCTTCTTCAATTGCAAAAAAGATATGCTTATTGTGAAAGTCTTACAAGATTTTCGGTGATCAATCTATTCTGAAGAAGTGTTTTAATTCTTTCATTCTACCTTGTTTTGAGTATTGTTCTCCAGTCTGGTATTCAGTTGCTGATTCTCATCTTAATTTGGTGGACAAAAAATTACGGTCTATTAAATTTCTTATTCCTGATATAGATATTAATCTTTGTCACCGTCATTCAATTAGTTCATTATGAATGTTGCATAAAATTTTTTTATAACTCTGACCATCCTTTACATTCAGATCTTCCTGGACAATTCTATCCTGTTCGTAATACTGGGCAGGTAGTTAATTCTAATAGCCCGGCCTTCTTCATCATGAGGCTCAATACTACACATTATTCTAGAAGTTTTATTCCACCTGTTACCAAGTTGTCGAAAGATCTTCATGATCGAGTAGTTAAATTAGTAGAACTTTTAAAGTTCAAAGTTAGAGCAAATTTTTTCATGTTGACCAGGCTGACATGAGTCTTTTTATTGTTTATATATGACATATCTATTTTTGACGTTGTTATTAGTTTATATAGGACATATCTGTTTTGACGTTGTTACTGTTTTTATAATGATATTTTTTTTAATTTATTCTCATCATTTATTTATTTCCTTATTTCCTTTCCTCACTGACCTATTTTTCCCTATCGGAACCCTTGGGCTTATAGCATCTTGCTTTTCCAACTAGGGTTGTAGCTTGGCTAGTAATAATAATAATAATAATAATAATAATAATAATAATAATATTAATAATAATAATAATAATAATAATAATGATAATTTGTTGAACAGAAACTTACGGTCTATGAAATTTTTTTTAATCCTGATCTAATTATTAATCTTTAGCACCGTCCTTCAATTAGTTCATTACGCATGTTGCATAAGATTTTTCATAATTCTGACCAACCTTTACATTCAGATCTCCCTGGACAATTCTATCCTGTTCGTAATACTAGGCAGGCATTGAATTCTAATAGCCAGGCCTTCTCCATCAGGAGGCTAAATACTACATAGTATTCTAGAAGTTTTATTCCAGCTGTGACCAAGTTGTGGAATGATCTTCCCATTCTAGTAGTAGAATCAGTAGAACTTTAAAATTTCAAAGTTGCAGCAAATGTTTTTACGGTGAACAGTCTGACATAAGTCTTTTTATAGTTTATATATGACATATCTGTCTTGACGTTGTTACTCGTTTTAGAATGATTTATTGTTAATTTGTTCTTATCATCTATTTGCTTCCTTATTTCCTTTCCTCGCTGGATTATTTTTACCCATTGAAGCTATTGGGCTTATAGCATCTTTCTTTTGAAATTGCTGCATAGGTTCTTTCAACTAATTTGAGAACCTGAGAAAATGTATTGGTATATATATATATATATATATATATATATATATATATATATATATATATATATATATATATATATATATATGTATATGTATATATCTGTGTGTGTATGCGCGTAAATAACTTAAAAATACAGAAGTACCATAAAATAAAATTTTACCTTTATTGTTATAAATACCAAATTAGTTGAAACGACTCGTGTAACAATTCAAGTTTTTGCTATATATGTACACATGCAGAGTGACTGGTCTGGTAGTTCGGTAGTTTTAAGTTATTTACATTTTTTTCTGGTTTTGTATTCTGAAGTTATAAAGTAGTTTATAGCTCTATCTTGACTTTCCAAGGAGCAACATCTAAATAGAAAAACCCCATAGCCCTTAAAAATGCAGTCTTCGATATTGTCTACACGAGGAAGAGAAAAGCATTCACAAGGCATCTATATATACGTGTTTGATGGTTATGCTGATGATAAGATAAGAACATTTTGTGAGAAAAGAAAGCTCTGCAAAGCTCGGATACACGTTAGAAATACTGAAGAGGTATTGCAAATTAATGAACACTCGCATGTAGCCTCGTCATCTAAAATTGAGAGTGATAGTTATAACAAAGAAAAAAGTGCAAGCTGCTGAAACTTCTAAAGTAATGAACGAGTGCCTTGTAAATTTCCCTGAAGTTTGTCGAGCAGTGATACCTATCTCCCGATCGCTAGAGAAAATTCTGCATAGGAAGCGGGAAAAAAATTTCTATTTCCCAGTATATCTAAACAATTTAGAACTTGTAATACCCGATAGTATCGAAGAACAGTTTTTATAGGCTGATAGCTGTGATGCATCATGTAGAATTTTGGTATTTGGAAGAAAAGGAATTGCAATTTTCTTAATCAAACAGATGATGAAAAAAATACAAATAATAAAAAAAAAAAATAACTTTCTCCTTATAATTAGCATCATATATCAACACTCAAATTAGTTGAAAGAACTTATGCAACAATTGTGCTTTTTGCATATATGCGGCGAGAATGGTCTGCGGCAAAAGTTGTCCACGGAAAAAATGCAATGTGGCTGGATCACCACGGCAAAATAACCACTGCAAAAAGTCCCATCCATATATATATATATATATATATATATATATATATATATATATATATATATATATGTATGTATATATATATATATATATATATATATATATATATAATATATATATATATATATATATATATATATATGTATATATATATATATATATATATATATATATATATATATATATATATATATATATATATATATATATATATATATGTATATATATATATATATATATATATATATATATATATATATATATATATATATATATATATATATATATATATATATGTATATATATATATACACACACACACATATATATATATATATATATATATATATATATATATATATATATATATATATATATATATATATATACATACATATATATATATATATATATATATATATATATAATATATACTCACACCAGGATAGGCTACAGTTTCTTAACATTTAACAAATTATTTTTTTTGCTTTGCTATATGATAAATTCATGAATTATATTTTCAAAATTCATTGCCATCAGTGTTTCAAACTCAATGCTGAGGAGCGCCAAATTTAAAAGTCTCTCCTGGCCCATAGTATTTCTCAGTTATGTCTTAATGAGCATCAATCTGCTGAAGGATCTTTCACATGATGCAACTGATACCCCTACAGTCAATAATAACTTAATTGCCACTTGGAGGATATTGAATCCTTCACCATATTTCATAATTAAACTAAGGAGTTCTGGGGCTAATTCAATGTTTCTGCTCCTTATCAATAACTTTACATCTTGTATCTCTTGGCATAGTTCTGATGCTTTCAGGTCTTCTTCATATTTTTGCTCCCTGCCTTTGCACACTGCATCAACTTCGTTTTTGCCAAATATTTCTTTAGGGTGCAGGAAATGTAAAAGAAAATGTAAAAGACAACGAAGATATTTAGAACCAAATATTTTTAATTGCATGATTTTCGTCGTCAGGATGATTAATTCTATTGCAAAAAGAAAAAAAAAAAACAGTTGAATTATTTACATTTTTGGGGGGTTTTAATGGCTTGATTGCTAAAATCATAATTTGCGGTAACAAATTACAAGGCTTTTACCCTTTACCTGCTAATTATTATTATTTGAATCTTGTGGGGCAAGTCCCGGCTATTTTTCCCGCCGCTAAAAAAGAGCCGCCCCAGGGCATTTGCCACCCTCCTGCCCTCCCCCATGTGAGTGCCTTGCATATATATATATATATATATATATATATATATATATATATATATATATATATATATATATATATATATATATATATATATATATATATATTTATATTTATATTTATATTTATATTTATATTTATATTTATATTTATATTTATATATATATATATATATATATACATATATATATATATATATATATATATATATATATATATATATATATATATATATATATATATATATATGTATGTATCTCACTTATACCTGTAATCGAACAGGTTATCATGTTTCTTCAAAAAGCCCCATAAAAGAAACAAAGGAAATATGAATAAATCACTATATTTCGACCAATACCTATTGGCCCTCTTCATGGCGTAAAGTAAAAATGAGAAATAAAATGGAAGTGACGGTCTATAAAGGAAAGCAGAAGGGTGTTTCCAAATGTTCTAATTCCTTTTTTTTTTTTTTTTTTTTTTTGAAGGATTTGCCAAATGTAATTACATTCCGGTGAGTCTTCGTATCGTTGAGCAGCTCGGATGATGTCTCGACTTCTGATGCATATCTGGTTGTCGGTTACCGCGAATTATCTTCTATATGATCGGGTTGAGAAGGCTATTGTCCAGTGAGTCAGCTCTCCATTGGCCTCCGATAGGTTCATTGTGTATGATTGATTTATGATGGTTGATTCCAGGATCTTCCTTCTTTGTGGACAGATACTCGTAAAAGGCAAAGACGACTCATTCCAGATAATCTGTTGCCCTAAATTTCTAAGGTGAACGAAAATCCTCGAGTTTTCAAATCCATGCCTAACAGATCTTTTATGTTCGGATAACATTTGAGATAAAGGTCGGACTGTTTGTCCAACGCAGATTGTCCATTTTATTCCTCATTTTAACTTTACACCTTGAAGAGGGCCAATAAGTATTGGTTTAAAATATAGTATTTCCTTTACTTCTTTTATCATATATATATATATATATATATATATATATGTATATACATATATATATATATATATATATATATATATATATATATATATA
>NC_090728.1:19570941-19575941 GCF_036898095.1 Palaemon carinicauda | reverse complement strand
CTAAACCAGTTGCAAGTTAGTGGTAAACCAAGCACGTTCTTATAAAGCTCAGGATAGTAAAACCTGATTAATGAAAAATCCTGTTTACAATCATGTATATATCCAAACAACTCCATCTTTAATAACCAGCTGGAAAATATATTTCTTTGATTATTGAAATATGGATAACCATGTAGACAATGCTAAACGTGCATATAACTTGTTTTTTTTATGCCAGCTTGCGTCCTATTTATATTTCAGTATTCAGATGCTAAACATCTGTGTATTTTATAAAAAAAAAAAAATCATTTTTCGATGTAACACTTTAATAGTAGAAAGTTAATTTACAAACTACATTAGGCCAATGGTTATATGCAGTCCTTCCTGCTGCTATTTGTTGTCAAACTCTCGTTAACATACTTAGAGCCGCTGCGTATACTTCTACGAGATCATCTTTTATAAACATCTATTGCATTAACAGTTACTATTCGCTGAAGATATACCTTCTGTGACTCTACAGTTAATCGCTGATACTTCTTATCAGATTAAAAGGATGAAAAATAATTGAATGGAATGTGCTAGTTTGTAATCCCACGAGAGTTTCTTAAGCGGAATCATAACTTCTGTTCCTAAGTGCCAGAAATTTCTGTGTTCATCTGGTGGTTGCGACCACAGCTAATGCTGTGACGCCTGGGTCAAGCCCCTCACTTTGTATGAAATGGCTGGCGAGGGAGGTATTATTATTATTATTATTATTATTATTATTATCATTAATACCCAACTTCTCTGTATGATCTAGGTGCATTTGCAGTTTATTACGTTTAATGTTACAGATATTTTCCCTTTATATTTTATTAATACTGGCACGATTTAATGCATCCCTCCTAATATGAATAATAATACGCTATGATATTAAAACTTTTTTTTTTTTCATATTGCTCGAAGTATACATGGGTAATGCTGGTAATCCTACGTTGAATGCAAATTTCAAATTGTTTCGTCTCTACAGTTTGAAGTGATCACTATACTTCAGAATAATTATTATTACCAAAATGTTTTCGTATGATTCTTATAAATATCATAAATTTGATATTTAGCATCATATGTTAGCCTGAAATTTGTAGCATCAGTTTTGACGTTGACTGTACATTGGTAAATATTATAATATCTTTCAAGAGAAAATTGGTACTGACCAAGGTGCTAATGTACTTCACAATTATATGGTTTGAAATACTATTCCGAAATAAGAACAAAGTGTATTGAATTACTGAGATCCATCATATATATGATTCAGGGTTGTTTAATGTGTATGTTTGTATTTGTATTAGTGTGCAGGTTTCCTCACAACAATCTATTTTGTATAGATATTTCTTTATACACTGAAGCTTAATGTGCTTCGAGTTTTTAATGTAAGATTTTACTTTCTATAAAGATTTTTACAGCAAAAACTGTACTTATGTATCACATTTTTGGGCAATTTCAAATTAAAAAAAAAAAATGCTCGAATGAGCGAAAAAATTACTTATACTAAGAATAATTTAAAAGGATTTTTTTCGTTTACTTTACTTACCTAAAGGATCTATCCTTCTAATGTTGTCAGTAGTTATTCCAAACAAGCCTTTTCAGCAACTGATCTCTATTCATAAAAGGGTCTATATAGGGAAATTTTTTATTTTTTATTTTTTAGTTTCAATGGAATGATCTTGTCTCTTGAATTCTTATCTAAACAGTAACTGATATCCAAAAATAGAATTTTTTCATTTAATGAATTGAAGCTAATATCGTTATAAATCATCCGACAATCTAGTACTATGCTTATATATATATATATATATATATATATATATATATATATATATATATATATATATATATATGTATATATATATATATATATATATATATATATATATATATGTGTGTGTGTGTGTGTGTACATATATATATATATATATATATATATATATATATATATATATATATATATATATATATATATATATATATATATATATATATATATGTGTGTGTGTGTGTGTATGTGTATATATATATATATATATATGTATGTATGTATATATATACTTGTATATATATATATATATATATATATATATATATATATATATATATATATATATATATATATATATATATATATACATATTAGTAAAACACATCAATAAGTTATACATGATTACGATTGACATCGTTTGACCTGATTATTTTTGGGTCTGTGGCATTTTATGTTCAACTTATGGCCAATAAAATTTCCTGATATTTTGATAATAATGATATTATTCAACTATCATTAAATTTTCCCCTGATTTTCATCATTCTTTTGCCAAAGAGATTTTAATCCTTAATAATCATGCCTAGATCAGTATATGGTAAATTATAAAGTATAATGAACTCGAAGTACTCGGTATTACTCTTAGACTTTTTACTGAACACATTAAAAAATATTGCCCTTTTTTTATGGTTTCATCCTCAATAAAGTCAGATGATCTAATGGAGCTCTATTCATTATAACTTACAACGATTCTTGCGCAAAAAGAATTAACATTCATATTTCTCTTCTGTATTCAATACCAAAACAATTTTTACAGCTTTACTTTCCCTGTGGCATACCCTACATGGGTAGGTCGAGAGATTTTCCTAGATGGTGTATCTCTTATTAACAATCGTGTCTGAGCTACCGATTTCCCTCTTGTAATTCAGCTACCTGGCTTTCCACCTACCCAGTGGAAATGTTACTTTGTTGTAAAGTTTAATGCCTATGTGTCTGGTTGCATTGCTATGAATCGCCGGAGGTGTCTCCTGGCTGTCACAGATATTAGGTCTTGAAAATTAAGGAGAGACTGATGGCTTTTATTTTAAAAATGTTCTGTAATTTTCTATGATTAATTTTTCTGTTAGGTATCCGCTTATTATCAGCACCATCATCATTATCAACAGCAACAACAACATTAATAATAATAATAATAATAATAATAATAATAATAATAATAATAATAATAATAATAGCCGCAGTTATTTTTTTAACGAAAATCTTATTAACTGTTTCCCTTATCAAGTAAATCCTCGTTGGTTTATTTTCTTTTTCACGGTGAGATCTGTTTACCTTTTTCATAAATCTGATTTACATTTTGATTTTTAGTTTTACATTATGGAATATAAAGTAATTTGAAACATGTAATGATTTAACAAGTGTGAAATAGACATGAACTACGTAAGACTCCGGAAATTTGTAAGTGTTTCTCACTGAAATGGAACTTTTTGGAGTTGTTGTTTATAATTATTATTATTATTATCATTATTACTTGGTATGCTACAACCCTAGTTGGAAAAGAAGGATGCTATAAGCCCAGAGGCCCAAACAGGGAAAATAGCTCAGTGAGGAAAGGAAAAAAAGGAAAATTAAATATTTCAGGAAGGGTAACATTAAAATAAATATTTCCTATATAAACTATAAAAACTTTAACAAAACAATAGGAAAAGAAATAAGATAGAAGAGTGTGCTCGAGTGTACCCTCAAGCAAGAGAACTCTAAACCAAGGCAGTGAAAGACCATGGTACAGAGGTTATGGCACTACCCAAGACTAGAGAACAATGGTTTGATTTTGGAGTGTCCTTCTCCTAAAAGAGCTGCTTACCATAGCTGAAGAGTCTCTTCCACCCTTACCGAGAGGAAAGTGGCCATTGAACAATTACAGTGCAGTAACCCCTTCAGTGAAGAAGAATTATTTGGTAGTTTGTGTTGTCAGGTGTATGAGGACAAAGGAGAATATGTAAAGAATAGGCCAGACTATTCAGTGTGTGTGTAGGCAAAGGGTAAATTGACCGTAACCAGAGAGAAGGATCCAATGTAGTACTGTGGGGCCAGTCAAAAGACTCCATAACTCTCTAGCAGTAGTATCTCAACGAGTGGCTGGTGCCTTGGCCAACCTACTACCTACCAATCAAATGATTTTTTTTTCTTTTTTTCAAAGAATAATATATAAATTACATTGTGTTGCAGGAATGATGTTTAACATTCAACATTAATACGAGTGTCAGAGGAGGTTCGCACATTTTATAAGAGATATCAGGCATTCCAATACTTCCTGTCGGAAAGTTATATTAAATTTTGCTCGGTGAACACTGATATTACACCTCGTCTTCAAGAATCATCATGGCTTTAGTATGACTCAATAATTACCAATAATTCAATACATCTTCAACTTGCCATATAACGCACTACATACATTGACATAAAGAGCATTGATATCAGCAACGACTTCCAATTTACGAGATAATCTAGTGATTACGAGATCTGAAGTTATAAATAAACGTTATTGCTTTCATTTGAGGAATGAAATATACCATTGAAAAAATATGATATTTCACTAAACTTCAAGATCGAGGAGTTATTTCTGAGCAGTTACCCATTCGGACCTAGTAAAATACGAACATCGAAAATCTGGTGAGAAATGGCGATGTTAAGGGGAAATACTATATTAGCTGGAAACTGCCATCGTGTTTGGCTAGCTTCCAAGCCATTAGCCTTTAGAATTGCCAGGTAATACTTTATACATATCCACAAACATTTCAAAATAAGATATTATAGATTTATTTAATGTTGGAAACTATATCCATCTGTATGTGTCATGGAAATAAAGTTGTACATGACTCATTGAAAGACTTATTGCCTACCACGAAGATCAATTTGCCAAGAATACACCAATCAGTATTCGGAAGGACTTCGCCCTCGTAAGAATTTGGAAGGGAAGTCACTACCTTACAAAGAAAGGTTTATCTGTCTTTAATGGAATATTGCATCAATGATATATTGCACGCGCTTTGGACACTATGTTATTCCACGTACCTAAGTCAAACTATTATCTATTAATTCCATTATCTAGACGTTCATTTCCTATAAGAAAGTTTATTATCTCTAGAGAACATTGGCATCTGGTCTCAATAAACCCAAACATAAGACGTTTATTGACCTTTTAAATAAAAAAGACATAATCTTCGTC
>NC_090728.1:19553441-19563441 GCF_036898095.1 Palaemon carinicauda | reverse complement strand
CTCTTACAATCTTTATTATATCATCATAGATAAATAAACAATAATGCACCAAAATTTAGTATACTGTGAAGGACGAGGAATAATGGCAAAGCTATCTTAATCACCTCCTAAGGGCATCAAGAAATTCCCGGAAGCAAAAGGAGAACTTTTCGGGTGTCTTCATCGATTCCCGATGTCTTCTTACTTCCTTTCTCCGTCTTATCAGGCCAACATTTTCTCGTGCTTCACCCGAGGCATGTTTATGAGCTTCTTTCTTCTGAGACCAAACGAGCTGCTAATAAGTTACCTCCATGTTTCCAGTCATATCATTTAGTATTATGTGCCTCATAAGTTCCGACTTTTTATAAACAACTAAGTGTAAAGAGCAATTCTGCTAGTTCACATACAGCTGGGTGGGGAGTACTATTCTGCTAGTTCACACACACCTGTGTGAGGAAATCAATTCTGCTAGTTCAGCTACTGCTGTGTTTGCTGTAGTACTCGGTTAGTTCACAGCTGTGTGTGTGGAAAACTACTCTGATAGAACACATACTTTTTTGTTTGGTGAACTTCTCAGTTAATTCACATACAGCTGTGTGTGGAGATCTTTTGTCCTAGTTCAAATACTGCTGTGTGTGGTGAACTGCTCTATTAGTTTACATACAGCAGTGTGTGGATAACTATTCTGCTAGTTCACATACTGCTCTGTGTGGTGAACAGCTCTTTTAGTTCCCAGATAGCTGTGAGGCGAGAACTATTCTGCTAGTTCACATACAACTTTGTGTGGAGAACTATTCTTCTAGTTCTCATCCTGCAGTGTGCAGTGAAGTGCTCTGTTATTGATATATAGTTCTGTGTGGCAAATTATTCTGCCAGTTCACATACTGTTCTGTGTGGTGAACAGCTCTGTTAGGTCACATACAGCTGTTTGTGGAAAACTATTTTGGTAGTTTACATCCAGCTTTGTATGGTGAACTATCCTGCTAGTTCATATATAGCTGTTTGTGGAAAACTACTATGCTAGTTTACATGTAGATGTATAGGAAGAACTATTCTGCTTGTTCATACACTGCTGTGTGTTGAACTACTCTGTTAGCTTACATAGAGTTTTCTTTTGAGAACTATTCCTCTAGTTCACATATTACTGAATGTGGAGAGGTATTGTGCTAGCTCACATACAGCTGTGGCTGGAGAGCTATTTTGCTAGTACACATACAACTGTGTTTGGAAAACTATTCTGCTAGTTCGCATACAGATGTGTGTGAAAAATTATTCTGCTAGTTCATAAACAACGGGGTGTGAAGAACTATTCTTCTAGTCCACATATAGCCTTTTTGTGGAGAACTATTTTGCATGTTCGCATACAGCTGTGTATAGAGAAATATTCTGCATGTTTACATAGCAGTATGTGTGGAGAATGGATGATTTGAAGTTCTCTAGGATCTTGACATCGATGTGGAAAACTATTCTGATAGTTCTTATACAGCTGTAGGTAGAAAACTATTCTGCTAGTTCCTGTACAGCTGTGTGTAGAGAACGATTAAGTTAATTCAAATACTGCTGTGTGTGGAAAACTATTCTGAAATACCTCATACACATATGTGTGGAGAACTCCTCGGCTAGATCATATACAGCTCTCTGTGGAGAGCTATTCTGCTAGTAATATGCAGCTGTGTGTGAACTCTTCTTTAAGCTCATATGCAGCTTCATGTGGAAAACTATTCTGGTATTTTACAAACAGCAAGTTCACTTAGAGTTGTCTGTGAAGAACTATTCTGCTAATTTATATGCAGCCCTTTGTGAAGAACTATTATGCTAGTTCATATACACACGTGTTTGGAGAACTATTCTGCTAGTTTGCGTATTGATATCTGTGGTGAACTTATCTGTTAGTTAACATAGAGTTATGTTTGGAAACCTATTCTGCTAGTTCACATATCTCTGTGTTTGGACAGCTATTTTGCTAGCTCACATACAGTGGTGTGTGGAGAACTATTCTGTAATTTCACGTACAGTTGTCTGTGGGGAGATATTCTGCTAGTTACCCTACACCTGTAAACACCACGTAAACAAAGCAGCTCTTAATAATTCGATATTTTGGAGGATTTTTACTATGAATAACTAATCTTCCGTTTATGGTATAGTGCATGAGTGGTCAGTGCATATAGTGGCAGTGTACGTTGACACAATTGATACAGCTTTTTTATTTTATTAGCAATATACTATCATTGCCTGACCTTCCCCCAACAATTTTTTTTTCTGGTTGCCATGGCAACGGAAGTGGTTTATCCATGAATGTTTTGGAGGAATAACTTTGTAAATTAATACGAGACTTTTTAACAGAAAATTGATAAGTGAATTGTTGATGTACGTTATTCATAATGCCCAAGACATTAAGTGAGCTTCGAAAACTTTCAAGAAGTCAGATTAAAAATATAAATACGGAAGACCTAATCGACAGTATTAAAGCAGAACAAGACCCTGATGACGCCGCATTGTGTTATGTAATGGAAAAATTGGATGACGTAGTGCGGGAGATTGCTCAGCTGAAAAGTGCAATAACTTCCCCTGAGAGATATTTCAACAATAAGATAGCTGAACTGCAAGACCAGGTGAATAAGCAGTCTGACATAATAGCCAAGCAGCAGCGTTTTCTGGAAGTATTGGATAAGAAGGGAAGAGAATGTAATATGGTTTTGCTGGGTGTTCTCAACGATGATGAACCCTTTGAGGGTTTGAATGAAGACGATGCTAAAGTGAAGAAGGTTTTTGAAGTCACAGGTGCAACTGGCAACATTTCATTCTTTTGACGGTTTGGTCGAAGGAACACGGTCAAAGGATCAAGATGGCGTCGCCCAATCCTGATTGCTGTGGAATTAAGAGTAATCTGAGATGGGATATTGGAGAAAGCAAAGGAACTGAAGCAGCGTGATGACATTTACAAGAAAATATTCATCAAGAAAGAAGTGAATCCAAGTTTGAGAGCGGAAAGGAGAAGGTTACATAAAGCAGGAAAGACAGAACGGGAATGTCCAGAAAACGTTGGATGTACTATTGTATTTAATACTAGAGAACACAAGTTGCATAAAGATGGGGTTGTTAGTGATAAATGGGGATTGCTGGGTTTTTTAATCGACCACATGTTACTCAACCTTTAAATATTATATCTTGGAATATAGGTGGATGTAAAACCAAATTAGAAAAGAAAATGTTGAGAAATTCTTATTACAATATGATATTGTAGCTTTGAATGAGATAAAGACGACTTTGCCTGTTTGTTTGCCGCGATATGTTTCTTACATGAGTTATGATAGGAACCATTCGCACCAAGGTGGAACGACTGTATTAGTGAAAAATGCGCTGTCACAAGAGGTTGTGAGTGTGGACACAAGCATACCTGACCAGATAAGGTTTCAGTTACGAGTAATGCCGAAAGTAGTATTTAGAGCTTTTTCTATCCTGCCAAGTGATTCTCTTTATTTTTCTCATAGAGAATTTGCATCAATACAAGAAAAGTTAATATAGGGTGGTGACAATAACAAGTTTATATTAATAAGGGATTTAAATATGCAGTTCGGTAGAAGTGTGAGTAAAAAAAGCAATACTGAAGTATTTTCTTATCCACTAGTTGCTGATGACATGAATGTTCCTAATAATATTGCCTATGTTCTAACAACAATTTGTAAGGATCATAACTTGTTGGTAGTTGATAATGTGGAAGCTTATGACAAACACTTTGTTAGCAACAAAACTTATAGGAGGGGAACTAGATAGGTATCCGAATTAGATGTATGGATAGGGTTAATATAGTTGATTAATTCTATAGAATCATTTTGTGTACACCCAACCGAGAATTTACCTTCTGATCATGCGCCAATAGTCATTAAAATGTGTAAAGGTAGGATTGATCTTGATTTTGTGTTAAGGCGAACATCTTTCTTTGGGTGGTCATGCATCACTAATGGGATATATGTGTAGCGGTTTGGTAAAGCAACCAATTAGGTATAAGACGATTGACCCAAACATGTTTAATGCCCAAATTTCAGGTATGAACATAGATAATGATAATTTTATCAGAGGATAGTGGAAAAGCACAGACCGACCGCTGGGACTGTCTCCTTTGGGTCTGTGATGACTCGAGAGTCTGGCAGGCTGTAGACTGGAAGGTGAAATTTCAGGTAGAAAATAAAACTGATTGGGGTCCCACAGGTGAGGAATTCAAAGAATATCTCGAAAATGTATTAAATACTGAAGAAAACAGTATAGTTGATGAAAATATGCAGTCATTTGTAAATGTCCCTATCTTGGACGATCAAAAACCAGTCGGAGAAGTCCAATCCCAGATTAATAGAATTAGACCTGATAAAGCATGTGGTCCAGCTGGGGTCTGCCCTGGTGTTCTTAAGTTGCTTCCAATGGAATGGTTGTTAACACTCACTGCTTTGATTAACGCCCTTTTCCTGCCTGCACCTTATCCTAGTTTGTGGTCTTTGGCCAATCTCTATGATTTTTAAGAAAGGCAACAGATAGGAACCCAAGAATTATAGAGACATCACAGTTATTAACTATTTAGCAAAGTTGTATATGATTCTTTGTTCATGACTTGAAACATGGTTTAAGCCTTACAGGGAACAGGCTGGGGCACAAAGGGGAAGGGGTTGCATGAAGCATATTGTTGCTTTGTGATTGCTGATAGACATGGTTAGGAAGAAAAATAATAAACTCTCTGTCCTATTTGTTGATTTTAGGCAGGCTTATGATCTAGTACCTAGAGGAATGTTATTTAAGGTTTTAGAACGTTTAGGTTGTGGAGCTGTTATGTTGGCGGCCTTGATAGCTATTCATAGAGTAACAAACAGCGTAATTGGTACTGCAATCATAACTACTACTGTGGGAGCTCGTCAGGGAAGCTCTACACCGTGCCTTCTTTTCATTTTGTACGTTAATGATCTCATTAAGCTTATCAAGAATAATTGCAATCCTGATGGTTTTTTTTTATCATGGTTACATTTATTAGTATTAATGGATGATACAGTTCTCCTTGCAACTACCTGAGAAGCTATCATCCATAAAATAACATTATTGAAGCAATATTGTCAAACTTATGAGATGAAAATTAATGCAGGGAAAACTAAGTTGAGATCGATAGCCTTAAAGTAGAATCCTGCTCATAATATGTATATTTGGGATCAGTCTTTACTGCAGATGGCTGTGTCTTCCTCTTTTGCTGCCCAAGCTCGATCCAGGATGCCTCAAATCAATAAGTATGGTTCGTTTTTTTATAAGAATACAGATATCACATTTAATGTTAAAAAAAAAAAGTTTTTGATGCGGCTTTGATTTCTGCTATCCTGTATGGGTGTGAGTCTCTGTTGAATATAGACGTGAAGCCGATAGTTAAGCTATATAACTGGGGATTAAAACTATTGCTTGGCGTTAGAAACACAACATGTAATGAATTATGTTATATTAAATCAGGGTATCCGCCATCGCGGGATCTTGTTTGTAGCAAACAGAGAAAGTTTTTTGGTAGGATGTGGAGAGAGAGGACTTCGATGGCGGATGACCCTTTGATATTTTCTATTAAGACCGTATTAGGAGCCAGGTATAACACCAAGACTTACATAGAAGGACTGATTAATGATAGTAGAGATGATGTAGAAATTGCAATGGAGACACTCAGGCGTAACATCATTAATTCTGACTCCTCAAGAAAAGTAACATATAAAGAAGTCAATCCAGATCTCTTAGTTTATGACATCTATTTCGTTAGGCATAATGTTCCTGAGTTAGAGTCTCATTCACTATGTTTAGGATTGCGTCTCACTCGCTGGCGGTGGAAGTAGGTAGATGGGGTAGGAAGGCGGGGAAGGAGGGGGGGGGGGATCTGCTTTTGGAGGAACGGCTGTGTACCTACGGAGCCATTCAAACAGAAGTACACATAACACTAATATGCACAGGAACACAAACTATCAGAAACACTTATAATTGTTCTAACAGGAGGGATATATTTTCAGATCAGCGAACCCTGGCAGAGCAATGTAAGATTATTAGCTTATTCCATTACGAGTATTTGTGAATATTTTTTAATTAAGGAGAAGAAATCTTTTTGGTGTATGATTTTGTATATAAATGGCAATTTTTTTTTTTTTTATAACTACTAGAGTTTGTTTTATTACCGGTACATGTTCGCAAAATAATGTCTTGTATACGTCAAAAACCTTATTCTTACCTGTGTGTATATAATGTATTGTATTGCCAAGTTTAGTATTTTGCCTTTATTTGGACCAGAAGTAAAAAATTATTGTAATTATGAGCTGTATATGTTGTGGTCAATATAACACCTATCTATCTATCTATTTATCTATGTGGAGAACTATTTTGCTACTTCATATACTGACATTTATGGTGAATTACTCTGTTAGTTCACATACAATATGAAGAACTTTCCTTCAAATTGATATACAACTGTATATGGAAAACTATTTTGCTAGTTCACATACAGTTGTGTGCCGAGAACTATCCCGCAGGCTTCAGTTACTCCTTTTTGTGGATATTTATTCTGGAAATTTATACAATGATATTTGTGGTGAACTACTCTGTTAGATCACCCACAACTGTGTGTTGAAAGCTATCTCGCTAGTTCTCATACAGCTGTTTGTCGAGAATTATTTTGCAAGTTTACATACAACTGCGTGTGGAGAACTATTATGCTAATTGGCATATAGCTGTGTGTCGAGAACTACTCTTCTAGTTAACCTACTTGTCCATGTATTAGACTATTTTGTTCTTTTAGGTCACATTAAGCTGTTTCTCGAGAACTATTTTACAAGTTCTCATACAACTGTGTGTGGAGAACTATTCAGCTAGTTCACATACAGCTCTCTGTAGAGAAGTATATTACTAGTTCAAATACTGCTGTGTGTGGTGAAATACACTGTTAGTTCACATACAGCTGTGTGTGGAGAATTATTCTGTATATTCACATACAACTTTTTTATTGAGAACTATTCCGCTTGTTCACATACAGCTGTGTTTGGAGAACTATTCCGCTAGTTCACATATTCCTGTGTCTGGTAAACTATTCTGATAGTTCACATATAGGTGTGTTTTGATAATTATTCTGCTATTTCACATACAGCTGTGTGTGGAGAATTATTCTGTATATTCACATACAACTTTTTTATTGAGAACTATTCCGCTTGTTCACATACAGTTGTGTTTCGAGAACTATTCCGCTAGTTCACATATTCCTGTGTCTGGTAAACTATTCTGATAGTTCACATATAGGTGTGTTTTGAGAACTATTCTGCTATTTCACATACAGCTGTGTGTGGAGAATTATTTTGCTAGTTAACATTCAGCTGTTTATCGAGAACTATTCTGCAAGTTCACATACAACTGCGTGTGGAGAACTATTCTGCTAGTTCATATGCAGCTTTTTGTCGATTAGTATTCTGCTAGTTCACATACTGCTGTGTTTGGTGAACTACTGTGTTACGTCACATAAAGCTGTGTGTGGAGAACTATTCTGCATGTTTACATAGTGGTATGTGTAGAGAATGGATGATTTGAAGTTCTCTGGCATCCTAACATCGATGTGGAGAACTATTCTGTTAGTACATATACATCTGTATGAGGAAAACTATTACGCTAGTTCCCACACTGCTGTATGCAGAGAACTGTTAAGTTAATTCAAATACAGTTGTGTGTGGAGAACTATTTAGCAATACCACATACAACTATATGTGGAGAACTACTCTGCTAGTTTATATACAGCTCTCTGTAGAGAGCTATTCTGCTGGATCATATGCAGCTGTGTGAAGAACTTAGTTAAGTTCAAATACAGCTTCATGTGAAGAACTATTCTGCTAGTTCAAAAACAGCCGTGTGTGTAAAACTATTCTGCATGTTCTCCTAGAGTTTTGTGTGGAGAACTATTCTGCTAATTTACATGGAGCCTTTTGTGAAGAACTATTAAGCTAGTTCATATACAAACGTGTTTTGAGAACTATTCTATTAGTTCATATACTGCTCTGTGGTGAACTACTCCGATAGTTCATATAGAGCTGTGTACGGAAAACTATTCTATATATTCACATACAACTTTGTGTGGAGAACTATTTTGTTAGTTCGCATGCAGCTGTTTATCAAGAAGTATTCTGCAATTTCACATAAAACTGCGTGTGGAGAACTATTCTGCTAGTTCACATACAGCTTTTTGTCTATAACTATTCTACTAGTTTAAATACGTCTGTGTTAGGTAAACTACTCTGTTAGTTTCTATATAACTATTCTGCAAATCCACATACAACTCTTTATGAAGAACTATTTTGCTAGTTCATATACAGCTGTGTGTTGAGAACTATTCTACTAGTTCACATACAACTTTGTGTAAATAGTTATCCTGCAAGTTCACATACAGCTGTATTTGGCGAATTATTCTGCAATTTCACATACAGTATGTGAGTGCTAATTCACATACATCAGTGTGTAGAGACATGTTCTGCTAGGTCACATACAACTGTGATCGCAGAACTATTCTGCAAGTTCACATACAACTCTGTGTGGAGAACTATGCTGCTAGATCACATAGAGCTGTGTGTGGAGAAATATTCTACTAGTTCACATACAGCTATTTATGGAAAACTATTCTTTTTGTTCTTATAGAGCTGTGTGTGGAGAACTCTTCTGCTCGTTCACTTAGAGCTGTTTGCAGAGATCTATTTTGCTAGTTCAATTACACATGAGTGTGGAGAATTCTTTTGGTAGTTCACATAACAGTGTTTAGGAAGAACTATTCTTATAGTTCATATACAAATGTGTGTGTAGATCTATTCTGTTAGATCACATAAAGCTCTCTGTGGAGAAGTGTTCCTATTATTCACATACTGCTTTGTGTGGAGAACTACGGTGCTAGTTTATATATTGGTGTGTATGGAGAACTATTCTATATGCTCGCATAAAACTGTGTTTGAAGAATTATTCTGTTAGTTCCCACACAACTGTGTTTTTAGAATTAATCTGCTAGTTCACATACTGCTGTGTAAGGAGAAGTAATGAACTACTTCACATACAATTGTATGTGAATAATTATCCTGCTAGTTCGAATACAGCTGTATGTTGAGAACTATTCTGCTGGTTCACACACTGCTATGTAAGGAGAACTAATCTGCTAGTTCACCTACAGCTGTATGAGGAGAATTATTCTGCTAGTTCATACGAAGCTCTATGCGGAGAATTCTTCTGCTAGTTCACATAGAACTACTTGTGGAGAACTATTCTGCTAGTTCACATGCAAATGTCTGTGTGTAGTTCACGTCTGTTAGTTCACATAAAGCTGTGTGTGGAGAAATATTCTTAAACCTCACATACTGCTGTGTATGGAGAATTATTCTGCTATTTCATATACTCTTGTATAATGAAAACTAATGTACTAGTACACATACAACTCTGTGTGGAGAACAATTATGTTAGTTCACATATAGCTGCGTTTGTAGAATTAATATCCTAGTTCACATACTGCTGTGTAAGGAGAAATAATCTGGTAGTTCACATACAGCTGTATGGGAATAATTATTTCATCTATTTCACATACAGCTGTATGTGGAGAACTATTCCGCTAGTTCACTTAGAGCTTTATGTGGAGAATTATTCTCGTAGTTCACATACAGATATATGGGGAGAATTATTCCGCTAGTTATGATTCAGCTGTTTGGAAAACTGTTCTTCTATTTCACGTATAGCTCTTTGTGGAAAAATATTTTGGTCCAGCAAATGAAAAAGAATAACGAGAATAGTATAATTTTTCATCCATAATTTCCCTTGTACCCTCTAGTATCTTTTAATAAATTAGTTATTACTAACTCTTCATGAAATGCTTTGGAAACATTACTAAAGCCATATGATAACAACTTGAACATTTAAAACTTTGCTAATGTAGAGATTCAATGAGCCTCACATAAGGATTGAACCTAAGGTAAGGCGCTACCAACTGATTTAGAAAGACGTACATAAGCCA
>NC_090728.1:19545941-19548441 GCF_036898095.1 Palaemon carinicauda | reverse complement strand
CTGAATAGGTGACTTAGTATTAGTTTTAAGCACAGACCCAGACAACTTCCTTGAACCCAGGTACAAGGGCCCCTGGAAGGTTTTGAGAAAGTTGTCCGAGGTCAATTATAAAGTTGAGGCCCCTGGAACTCGACGTAAATGTAAAATTTTCCACATAAACAGATTGAAATCTTACTCTTCTGATAGATGGGATCCTTAGGCCATTGTTTTTGAGCCAGTTAAGAGTGTGGTTGCACCTGTTGAGGAAAACTTGGAAGATGTTTTGGATCAGGTGCCTTCAGATGCTCTAGGTAATAACTTACAAAATTTAGGAGTATTAAAAGAGGGGTTAGAGCATCTGGAGGCACCTCAGAAACAAGATATACTAAGCCTAATTATGGATTTTTCTGACTTGTTTCAGGACTCTCCAGGAAGGACGAGGTTGCTCCAATATGATGTGGATGTTGGGGACGCTTCTCCGGTTAAGCAAAGCCCGTATCGCCTCAGTCCAGAGAAGCGTGCCATTGTGGAAGACGAAATTAAATACATGCTGGAGCACAATCTCATACAACCATCAATAAGCCCATGGAGTTTTCCTATAGTCTTGGTGAAGAAGCCTGATGGTAAATATCGTATGTGTGTTGACTATAGGAGGGAAAACTCGGTTACTAAAAATGATTCCTTTCCTCTTCCCCGTATTGAGGATTGTCTGGACGTGATAGGTCCTGCTAAGTTCACTACAAAATTGGATCTGTTAAAGGGGTATTGGGAGGTCCCCCTATCTGTCCGTGCCTGTGAAATTTCAGCATTTGTGACGCCCTCAGGGCTTTACGAGTGCAAAGTAATGCCCTTTGGGATGATGAACGCTACCTGTACTTTCCAGCGTCTGATGAACAGGGTGATTTGTGGCCTGGAAGGTACAGAAATCTATATAGATGACTTGGTGGTACACTGCAACAACTGGCGGACCCACCTGGTAAGATTAAGAAAAATTTTGAGGCACTTAGGGCCGCCGGTCTTGTTGTGAATCTGGGTAAATGTGACTTTGGGAAAGCTAAAGTTAGTTATTTGGGTCACAAGATTAGCTTGGGTAAAGTTGCTCCTAAGCAAGCCAATCTCGAGGCCATAGTTGCTTTGAAGAGACCGTGTAATGTCGAAGAGGTTCATAAAGTGCTGGGTATGTTAGGATATTACCGTAGGTTTGTCCAAACTTCTCTGACCTTGCACAGCCTCTAACTAATTTATTGAAAAAAGGGCAGAAATTTATTTGGTCTTCTCGATGCAAAGAAACATTTTTAAAACTTAAGATGTTACTCGTGTCTAATCCAATATTGGTTTCTCCCTGTTTTCAGAAACCATTCATCATAGCCGTGGATGCCAGTAACATAGGAATTTGGGGAGTCCTCTTTCAAAGGAGTGATGATGGTGAAGTACGCCCCGTATCTTACTACAGCCGTAAGTTACTGGAGGTGGAAAGAAAGTACTCCACCATCGAGAAAGAGGCTCTGGCATTGGTGTGGACATTGGTACATTTTAAACCATATGTAACTAACTTTTCGTTCCCCATAGAAATTTGGACCGACCACAATCCGTTGGTATTCATTGATCGTATTAAGGGATCAAACCAGAGGATTCTGCGTTGGGCCCTTCAGCTACAAGAGTTCAATTTATTTATAAAACACATTAAAGGGGTGGATAATTGCATCCCGGATGCTCTCTCATGGGTCTAAGTTTTGGTGTCTCCCTCTGTTTCTTGGGACCCTCTCTGTACTCCTGGTTGCATGTGTTGAGGTTACATCCATGTTTCGAGGTATGTATAAATTTAGCTTGGGTAAAAGGTTTGTACTCTTGTAAATTGTTCCAGGACCTAGGTTGGTGTGGATAATTCTAGTTTTTTTTTTTTCCTTCTTTGTATGCCTACTAAATGTTTAGTGATGTATTTAAAACTTGCTATGTTCTTGTCCTTTTGTTTAGGTTTAAGATGTTTTTACCTTGTCATTGGTTTATTACTGTAGATGCTACGTTTAAGACTCGTTATGTTTTTTTTTTTCTGCTTTGGTTTAAGATATTTTATCTTATCAGTGGTTTGTAGTAGCTTTAAAATGTTCCCTTAAATTTCTTTGGGGGGGGGGGGGGGCCCTGCATTTTCTGATGTTTTGTCCAGCCTTGTGGCTTATGATAAAAAGAAAATTTTGCATTTAGTGAATGAAAATTATTTTTCTTTGGGGAGGAAGGTGTCATGTTAAATTAAGTTATTTCATTGCTTATAAATGAATTAGGCCTTCGGCAGGAGTAAATGTTAACTGCCTTTTTCATAAGAGTTCGGTGATAACCTTCGCCCCTCCTCCTTCGTTAATTAGTGAATGTCCATTAACACTTTTGTTTACTTTTTTTTTTTGAGTGTTTGGTCTTTAGTGAGAGCCGTGGATGAGACTACTGCTGCCTGGAATGAGGAGTTCAGACCCTACCTTGATCTCAGACGTGGATCCTAATTTAGCAGCCGTTGGTGGACGACTTTTTT
>NC_090728.1:19528441-19540941 GCF_036898095.1 Palaemon carinicauda | reverse complement strand
CATTGTTGGACATTCTCGTCTACCAGTTCAAATGCTCATTCAAGCACTCGAGCATTCACCTCTCTTACCACTCCATCAACGTACAAGTTAAACAACCACGACGACATCACACATCCCTGTCTCAGCCCCACTCTCACAGGAAACCTATCACTCACTTCATTTCCTATCCTAACACATGCTTTACTACCTTTTTAGAAACTTTTCACGGCTTGCAACAACCTTCCACCAACTCCATATAACCTCATCACATTTCACATTGCTTCCCTATCAACTCTATCATACTCTTTCTCCAGATCCATAAACGCAACATACACTTCCTTATATTTTGCTAAATATTTCTCGCATATCTGCTTAACTGTAAAAATCTTATTTATACAACCTCTACCTATTCTAAAACCACCCCGTAGTTCTAAGATTGCATTCTCTCTTTCATCCTTAATCCCATTAATCAGTACTCTGCTATACACTTCCCAACTACACTCAACCAACTAATACCCCTTGAAATACAACACTCATTCACATCTCTTATATAAACCCAATCTACAGGTACCACTGACTACACAAAACATATTAAAAAATCTCACCAACCAATCAAGTGCAGTCACACACCCTTCCTTAAACATCTCAGTCTCACACCATCCATTCCAGATGCTTTTCCTACTCTCGTTTCATCCAGTGCTCTCTTCACTTCCTCTCTTGTAATCTCTCTCTCATTCTCATCTCCCATCACCGGCACCTCAACATCTGCAACTGTAACTGCAATTATATCTGCCTCCCTATTATCCTCAACATTCAGTAAACTTCCAAAATATTGTGCCCACATTTTCCTTGCCTCCTCTCCTTTTAACAGCCTTCCATTTCCATCTTTCCCTGACTCTTCAATTCTTGTTACAGCGTTCCTTATGCTCTTCACTTCTTTCCAAAACTTCTTCTAATTCTCTCCATATGAATGACCCAATCCCTGACCCCACCAGAGGTCAGCTGCCCTCTTTGCCTCACTTACCTTGCACTTTACTTCCATATTTACCCCTATATCTTTCATACTTCTCTACACTATCACTCTGCAGCCATTCTTCAAATGGCCTCTTTTTCTCTTCCACTTTTACCTTCCCTCCTTCATTCCACAATTGACTGCCCTTCCTCATGCTGCCTCCAACAAACTTCTTGTCACACATATCACTAGCAACGCCATCATAATTTTCTTTTACTAACTTCCACTCTTCTAAATTACCAGATTCTCTTATTTTCACTTAGTCATAGGCCTTTTTCAACCTTTCTTGATATTTACTTTTTACCCGAGGTTTTATTAGCTCTTCAACCCTCAATAGCTCCCTCTTACATCCACCTACTCTATTCCCCCCCTCTTTTGCTACAACTAATTTTCCTTCCACCAAAAAATAATCAGACATACCGTTAGCCATGCCCCTAAACACGTGCACGTCTTTCAATGTTCCAAACATTCTTTCAGTTTTCAACACATTCATTAACGCTCTTTCTACCATTCTTCAATTTGCCACTCTTACCCATGTATACTTGTTTCTATCTTTCTTTTTGAAAAAGCTAGAACTTATCACAATCTCTTGCTCAACACATATGTCTACTAGTGTCTCACCACTTTCATTTTCACCTGGTATGCCATACTTCCCAATGACACCCTCACCTCTCCAGTGCCCACTCTAGCATTTAAGTCACCCATGACAACTACATAATTCCTTCTACCCAGTTCTTCTACACACCTAGGTAATTCATTCCAGAACTTATTCTGCTCTTCTTTACTTCTCTTACAACCTGGCCCATACGCACTGACAAAAGACCACCATTCCATACCCAACCTAAACCTTACCCACATTAACTTGGATGATATCTCCTTCCATTCCACTACTTTACCTGTTAACCATTCACTCAGCAATAAAGCCACACCTTCTCTTGCTCTTCCCCTTTCAATCCCAGACACTCTAACAGACATTTAACCAAACATTACTTCACGTTTCCCTTTTATCTTTGTCTCACACAAAGCCAATATATCCATCCTTCTATTCGTAAACATACTTCCAATCTCACATCTTTTACTCTCTATCGTACTGCACCCATGCACATTTAAACACCCCAAAACAAGAGTGCGGGGAGTAGTCAGTCTCCTCTTAGCTCAACCTCTTTGATGTGTCACAGGATTATAATACAGGAGAGGGGGTTCCCAGCCCCCTCGTCCCGCCCCTTTTAGTAGCATCCTTCGACAAGCAGGATACGTTGGTGCATATATATATATATATATATATATATATATATATATATATATATATATATATATATATATATATATATATATATATATATATATATATATATATATATATATATATATATATATACATATATATATATATATATATATATATATATATATATATATATATATATATATATATATATATATATATATATATATATATATATATATATATATATATATACTGTATATATATACTTCTGAAATATAAAGAAATATATACTTCCGAAATGTAAAGAAATATTAGTTTGTTATCTCACTCAAAATGGAAATTCTTAGCCAAAGAGGAAAAGAAAAATTAACATATGAAGGACATCTCTTTTTGTTTGATAAGTTTAGTAAACCGGATAATAATATCAAATTTTGGTGTTGTGATCAAGGTGCTAGGTGCAATACGAGGATGCATACAAAATTTGTATCTGTTATCAAGGAAGTAAACAAGGTTTCCCATTATTCATCTGCACCCAATGTTGAAGTGGCTAAAGTTTACACAGCATTGAAACAAAGAGCAGTAAACACCATTGAAAAGCCAAGTGTAATAATAAGTGAGATATTAACAAATGTATCACAAGTTACGCTTGGATCATTGCCTGATGTTTCACCTATGAGAAAAACGATTAAACGCAAAAGGAAAACCATAAGTGCTCCTCCTCCAACTCCTGCAAATCTTCTTGAGTTAGAATTATTACCCCACTGCAAGATTTACATTCCAGAAGAAGGAAGAGGAGAAAATTTCTTGATAGGCAACAGTGGGCCTGGATTACACAGAATTCTGCTTTTTGGAAGAGATAGTTGGTTGCAACATTTACATTCATCTGATACTCAATATCGAAAAACAAAACAATTATATGATCTACAAGATATTTGCATCTGATCGGTAGTTTATATATATTACAAGTGATCCATGAGAGAAAGTAGTTCGGGATAAGGAAGTGTTTCCATAGTTTATTAAAAAGGGACAAATAAAACAAGCATATATTTATATATATATATATATATATATATATATATATATATATATATATATATATATATATATATATATATATATGTGTGTGTGTGTATGTGTGTGTGTGTGTGTTTGTGTTTTATAGTTTGTCCTGGTGTTGAGTTGTCCCGGTGTTGAGTTGTCACGGTGTCGAGTTGTCCTGGTGTTGATTCGGTGGTGTTGAGTCGGCGGTGTGAGTTGGTGGTGTTGACTTATCCTGCACACATATATATATATATATATATATATATATATATATATATATATATATATATGTATATATATATATATATATATATATATATATATATATATATATATATATATATATATATATATATATATATATATATATATATATATATATATATATATATAAGTATCACGAAACTAGTCAGGACTTAATCTTATATATCATATTTTAATTTTTCCTGTGGCTCTTTTGCATCTGAGCATCACGTTTTCCTGTGATTTTTACGCACACACACACTCACACACATACTCACACACACACACACACACACACACACACATATATATATATATATATATATATATATATATATATATATATATATATATGTATATATATTTATATAGTAATCCCTCACCAATCATTGTTAATTGGGACCAGAACCGACCGTGATAGGGGAAAAACCGTGAAGTAGGTTCCCTCCCTATTTCTGGAATACGTACATATAATAACAATAAGTGTATATTAATCCTATAAATGAAATAGAGTGTAGGTGTACGTATATATACATATGTGGATACAAATAGTGTATGTGTATATACTCTAGATATGTATTTAGAAATCTTTTATCCCAGTAACCACATAAGTAACTCACCTCTAACAATGATGATGATCTTTTTAATTGACAATCTTGATAAATGACGATGAAACACCTGTGCAGTATGATGGAGGTGAAGAAGATGAAGATGATTTACTGCACAGGTTAATGAGAGATTTACTGCTCCTCAGGTGATGCCACATCGTCAGTTGATAGAGGCGGTGGATCGTCAACGACAGCTTCCGATAGAGCTGGAGAAACTGCAGGAAGCGGCATAGTGGCTCGGTGGGAACTCGGAGAGGCAGAAGGAGGAGTATCTGATGCTTCTGCAGAAGGTTTTCGGCGCACTAGGAACATTGTAATGGGAAGTTGTTGATGTTTTTATTTCATCTGGGCAAAGATGCTCTAGTACAACGGCATTAAACCGTCAATAAGGTTACTAAATTCGTTGGCTGTGACCATATTATCATCAATTTCCTGCGCACTTTGTTGCAGAGCTTTTGCATCTTGTCCAAGGTAAGGCCACGCTTTTCAGCTTTGTCGTTGTCGCCGACGTCGGCTGCCTCTTCTTCTTCCTCACTCGCTGATCTTGTCATTACAACAAGTTTCTCGTCGGTTACGGGCTCCGAGTTGACGTCATTTATCGTTATGTCAGAAAAACCTTCATTAGCTACTAACTGTGCCAACCTCATAGCTTTATCTATGGCAGAGTGGTGAACTTCGTCTGGCATAAATCATTCATAGTCATGAACAACGTCTGACTACAATTTTCTCCAACTTGCATTCAATGTTTGCTGTTTCATATTATTAAAAGCTTTCTGAATGTTGGCCAGGCATGTTGCAATGTGGCATTCCCACCCATATCTCTTGAGGCTGAAGTCCTCATCACCTTCGTCGATGGTTGAGATGATGGCCTCCATCGTGGACCTCGTGTAGAGGGCCTCGGAGGCCCAAATGACCCACTGATCCTTTCATTGTAAGAGGGAAGTGGGGTTTGGGGGGCAGGAACTCCACCTGGACCCCGTCATAATTCAGATCCATTGCATGTTCACCTGCACAGTCCATCAGGAGGAGGACCTTAAAGGGCAGCCAATTCTTTGTGAAGTACAGTTTCACCTGTGGGGTAAAGTTGTTCACGAACCAGACGAGTAACTTTTTAGTACTCATCCAGTAGTTGGGCCGCAAGGATTTGTTTTTGTTTTTAAAAGCCCGAGGATTCAAGGACATGTAGATTAAGCTGGACTTAAACATGAAGCCTGCAGCATTCCCGCACATGAAGAGAGTGACACGATCTTTGTGGGCCTTGAACCCTGGCTTCTTCACTTCGTCCTTGTAAAGGAACGTCCAGGATAGCATCCTCTTCCAGAAGAGGCCAGTCTCATCCATATTGAACACCTGCTCCGGGAGATAGCCACCTTCTTTAATTAATTTTGGGAACCCGTCCTTGATGTCACGAAGAGCTGCCTCTTGGTCTGCGGAGGTGGCCTCCCCATACAAAGGAACGCTGCGTAGGCCAAACCTCCTCTTGAATTTCTTGAACCAGCACTTGTCTTTGTTCGATTTTCCTTCATTGATTCTTTATTGGTGTTTCAAAATAATAATTTTTTGGCTACATGCACTATGTACATATACTATCCAATGATACACACATAAACCATACTTACTGTACATACTTACACTCACACTTACACAAACACATACTGCAAGCTTATGCCAGAGGAAGATGAGGATAAGGTTCATCCTTCCACTTAGAGACCTTGGACGCAACATTGTCAGATGGGAGACCTCAATTCCCACCCTCTGTCTGAATATGTTTACTCAAATTTTAACTTAATGAGACAGCTATTATGTATAATTCTTCCCATGTGATGTGTATTCCAGACACAAGGTTGTACGCCTTACCTTCACTATAACAAGTGCACCTCAAGATTTTCCTGGTTCTTATCATGTATATGGGTTTCGTTTCTATGTTCACTATAGTATATGACTGGACTGTCAAGAAAAAGACTGTTCATTTTTCTGCCTTCATATCTATGAACTGTTTCAAGTCATTTCTTTCAAGCCTGAGCTTTAATGACAATTAACCAACAGCAGGATCACAAGACAGGCTATTAACAGTGCATTCCCTCTTCACTAAGGTTACCTGGGAGTTCATGAATTTTTATGAGACTCTTGTGTAATATATCAACGAGGTTATGGTTGCATAAAAGTGAGCCATATCTGGTAAACTTTACTAGTATGTAGCTGAGAAGCCTGATCATTGGGGTACAAACTCTTCACCTGGTCCAACATTGATGGATTTGTTCATTATGCCCATATTTACCAGGGTGAGTCTACCATTCTGAACCACATTACAACACTGGTTGAAGAGGAGGAGATGCCAGTCACTATTAAGTTTAATGTTGCCTTGGTCTAGACCCTAAACGACCCAAAAACCTCTGCTTAGGGTTGGTTGAGAATTTGAGGTCACACAACGATGCTACGAGTAGTGTACGGCTGCTGCCAGAGAGAACAGAATGGGGGTTTGCAGGTCAAGGTGATAAGCTTTACTACGTCTCTTGTGATAACATCCTCAACAACATCGGGCGATGTTTTCCCCTGATGTCAGTCTAGAACCTCTGGGCAAAGTGAAACTAGTCTCATAGGTGGCATTGATAAAAGCTTTATGTCATCTGACTTCAGCAAGACCTCATTCAAAGCAGAAAAGTGCTACATGAGGCTCTCTGCAAACATCTTGGACTTGATTGTGTTTAATTCCTTGAGATACTGCTGCTAGAGAGTTTTTGGGTCCTTTGACTACCAAGACAGTACTATATTGGATCCTTCTTTAGTGTCACGGATCATTTACCTTTTGCCTAAACATATACCGAATATTCTGACATATTATATACATTCTCCTCTGTCCTCATACACCTCACAACACTGAGATTACCAAAAAATTCTTCCTTGCTCAAGGTGATAACTACTGCAATGTAATTGCTCAGTGGTTAATTTCCTCTTGGTAAGGGTAGAAGAGACCCTTTAGCTATAGTAAGTAGGTTTTTAGAGAAGGACACTCCAAAATCTAACCTTTTTTCTCTGGTCATGGACAGTGCCATAGCATCTGTACCATGGTCTTTCACTGTCTTGGAGTAGAGTTTTCTTGCTTGATGGTACACTCGGACACACTATTCTATCTTATTTATCTTCCTCTTGTTTTGTTCAATTTTTTTTTATAGTTTATATAGGAAATATTTATTCTAATGTTATTCTTATTGAAATGTTCTATTTAAACTGTTAATTAATTTTCTTGTAGTTTCCATATTTCTTTTCCTCATTGGGCTATTTTCCCTGTTGGGGCTCTCGGGCTTATAGTATTTTCCTTTTCCAACTAGGGTTGTAGCTTAGTGAATAATAATAATAATAATAATAATAATAATAACAATAATAATAATAATAATAATAATAATAATAATAATAATAATAATTCTGTGGTGGCCGAAGTGGTAATGTCCCTGACTGGTGATCACCAGACTGGGGTTTGAGTCCCGCTCATATTCCTTAGTTCCTTTGGTTGCTGCAACCTCACCATCCTATGTAGCTAAGGATGGTGGTTTGAAGGAACCTATAGGTCTACCTGCTGAGTCCTCACTAGCCATTGCTTGGCTCTTCTTGGTTCTAGCTTAGGTGGAAAGAGGGCTTAGGTATTAATCATATGCATACATGATCAGTCTCAAGGGCATTGTCCTGGTTGATAGGGCAATGGCATTGTTCCTTGTCTCTGCCATTCGCAAGCGGCCAGTAAACCTTTAAACAGCGATATATCGCATTCCATTACAGATCTATGCCCCTGAAGGAGTTCCACCTTCACATTTCCCTCAGGCAGTAGAAACTCAAAAACATCAAGGTCACCAAAAATTTTAACTATACCTAAACGAGGGAAACACCCCTGTGTGTTATTTAGTTGACGGGAATCTGAGCTCTGTTCAAGCATGATAGTTTCTAGCAGTGTCTTTCATCACCATCTCTTTGAACTAAGGATAGGGGTTTGTAGATACCTAGAGATAAACCTACTAAGTCATCAGCATTTATTGCCTGGCACTGCTTGTTCTGGTTTGATCGAGAGTGGTCTAGGCGCTGATCATTTGCATATTTGGTTAGTCTCTAGTATATTATCCTGATCCTCGTGTCTGGCCTTTATAAGAGAACATTAAAAATCTACAAAGCGTGTTGTTGTGCTTAGCATTGGATCCGTCCAGGATATCATTTTTTTCTATATGCCAAAATTTGTCGAGGTTAGGGAGACATGTATATTCCGTTCAAAGGAGAGCCACTTCCACTAGTCCCGTTGGATATGCGAAGAGAGTAAGGAGGCACTAGGCCATATTGACAGCAGGAACTGTTTTTCTATGCCCCATAAGAGCGCAAAATAATTGGAAATAATATAATGACTTTATACTTTTACACTATTACAGTTCCTGTATATGATTAATTAGTTTCAAGATTTTATAATGAAATAACTAAACCATTGCAGCGTTTCTTTCAAATAGCTTTAATAAAAATTTAACTACTAAAGGGATTGAAGTCTAGAAACGTATGGAAAATGGAAAATAACAAATGAACATTCATGATAGGTGTTAATAAATTAAGAAAGTTGACATGGTTTTTTTTCAAATAATTAAAAAAGCCATAAAATGTTATGAAAGTAATAAACACTCACACGCACACACACACACACACACACATATATATATATATATACATATATATATATATATATATATATATATATATATATATATATATATATATAAATCTTTTTGAAAATGAGTATTGCTAATAAGATTTGGGAAACAATCGTTCTCAAATCTTTCATAGGTAAATAAAGCTGTATTATCCTGGAGATTTTGACTAATACAGTCCAAAGTGTCCTATACAGGGTGATCTTTGACCGTCGAAATTCGTCAAAGACAACCTTACGGTATAGGCTCTATCATTACCTGCCATATTTGTAGGAATTCTGGTCGAAATAAAGATGCAAACGAATGAAATAGTCCTTCATTTTTCTGTATAATAAAATACGAAAACGTTATTGATGAAACATCCCATAAAACTCAAGCTGGCCGGAAAGGATTAACAGTTAAATTTTGATTGCCTTTTATGGGTTTGAGAAAGAAAACATGATGTCAAAAATGTAATGTGGAATATCATGCGGTCCAGTCACTCTTTCCGTAGCACCTGCAGATCTGAGGTATCAGTATGCCATCCTCAGCCCAACGAAACTGAACCTATCTTACTTAACGTAACTAACCTATACTCGCATATTATACACATCATTCTTTAGTTGGAAATTTTGTACTTACATCTTCGTAACCACTACAACCCTATTATTGAACAGCTCATATATATATATATATATATATATATATATATGCCAAATTAGTATCATACATACACAAACACTCACATGTATATATGCATTTACAGTGCAAGCATATGTGTGTACATGAATGGGCGGAAAACCACTAACAAGATCAAGAAAAACTATCAGGAGACCAGAACCCTAATAAAGAAAATGAAAAGTGGATATGACAGTAAAATCCAAGAGAGATGAAATACATTCAGAAGAAAAATAAAAAATGATTAGATAACTCTAAACCTAAAATATTCGTAAACATGATCAGATCAAAATTGAGGAAACTTCAAGGAAAGGAAGACTGATTGATTTGAGGTTTTCTGGTATCCTGACATCTATGGTCATCTAAACCGATATCGTTTATTGTAAAAAAAGAATATAAATAAAATAAAAGAATATGCAATCAAAACCATAAAAACAACGATGTCAATTTATGGTTAAATATTTTTCTGAATACCTGCTCCTGAAATAGAGCTGAAAATACCACCAGCATGTTAGGATACATCATGTCCAAGAATCTTGGCAAGAATGAGCCTTCCATCCTCCCCTCGAGCCTCAAAAAGGTATCTATATCTTTCACTACAATGTGTGGGGCTTTTGAGCAACAAATGCCTCACTGTCAATGATATCAAACAGTCGTCAAAGTATGGCTGGTATTGGCCAGATATTTATGTGTCAACCGAGTGTGACCAATGCAAAAATGACAAAGAGTAGTCTCCTTTTTTCGAGGTATTATATTATACATTCTGGGGTATATAAAATTCGCTGTTTCTTGCAACTTATTCTTAAGTAAGCTATCCCAATGTTTCTGCCAATTATTAGAAATCAAGTTCTTAATGTTGGGTAAGCACTTATCCTAAAAGATGGGATACCTTTTAGGTCGCAATTAAGCGGCAGCATTCTTTGCCAGTAAATCTGCCTGCTCATTTCCAGACACACCTACATGTGCCGGAACCAGTAAAATTTACCTGTTATACTTCTCAGTCCAATAATAAAAAGGCATTCTAAAATTTTCAAAACAAAAGGGTTACTCGGATTAAAAACTTCTGAGGCTTGAATGACACTCCTTGCATCACTAAAAAAGGTAAAATTACCCCCTTCTTCCAATGCTATGGAAGCTGTTAGAGGAAGTGTTCCTCTACAATTAAAAACATTACTATATACTCCAAATCCAACGCCAGCATCAGATTTGGAGCCATCAGTATATATAAAAGTTGATTCCTCATGTTCTGCAATATGTTCCATAAAAAGAGACCTGGCTTTTAAGTCAATCATATTCTTTTAAATCCAATAAAATACTTACAGAAAGGTACCTCTGGTAATTTCCATGGAAGTGTTAATGATACTTTAAATGGAAGCACCTTAGCTCTAACTGTATGAAGACTGTCTACCAATTGTTTCTACCGAAAACCATAAGGTTGATGTGATTTTGGGTGCAACTCAAAGTATATTGAGTGCCTTACAAGGCTCGTAGTCTGATAGGCTAAAGAATTAGGAAGCCTTTGCAACCTAAACCAATACCGAATAATAGAAGACTTTCGGTAAAAGTCTAATGGTAATTCTCTAGCAACAACAGGGAGGCTTGGAATAGGCAAAGTTCTAAATGCTCCTGTTGCTAATCACATACCAGTATGATGTATAGAATCTAAAATCATAGTCGACTTGGGTGGCTGAGGAGTATATCTCACTGTTGGTTATATGATGATTGGTGCATGATCACTAGTGTGCCAATACTCTAATGTCCTCCAATCAAAATAGAGAAGGCAATTAAACCTTGCGATTGATAGGTCAATGCACGACAAGGTACCTGTCTGGACATGAAAATGTGTGGGCGCTCTTGTATTAAGGAGCCCGACATCCTCATGTTCCACAATTAATGGTAAAGTTTTGCCCTTTGTGTTTGCTAAAACAGTGCCCCATAAAGGATGACTACCATTCAAATCTCCCAGTAAGAGAAAAGGTTAAGGAAGTTGTTTAATCACCTTTACTAAATTATTATATAAAATGTTATCATTTGGAGGTAAGTACAGAGAGTATATTGTATATTTTCGTCCTACATTTATCTGCATAACCACTGCCTGCAGAGGTGTATGAATAGACAAATGTATTTATGGAACTTCTTTACGAACTTACATGACAGTTCCGTCATGGCTCCCTACTTGTTCATTATATGGTGTTCTATAGTAACATACTCTCGAGGACAGGGAGTATTAGCATCAAGATTGCTCTCCTGTAGACAGACAATTATGGTGGAATACTCAGGAATTAGGAGCTCAAGTTCTTCATATTAGCCCCTTAAACCCTGACCATTCTATTTCAAAATGGAGGAGAAAACAATGGATTATTTCTGAAGCTCTTCCCATTGGCAGTTCTTGATTTAACATTATTTCCTGTAGGTTTTTTTAGAGATGGTCTTGATATATTGGATTTTGCATTTATCTTTTTCTTTGTGTCCTTTTGATCTTTTTGTTGAGGCAGACGGTGAACCTCAACTTGATTTTCTGATTTATTGAAGTTATTTTCATATTGATCAGAAATATCAACAGAAAAAAAACATCAAATTTATTTAATGTCATAACTTCAATGTCTTTAACGGAAGGGGTGAGAGAGATGGAGGTCTCTCTCTTGTATGATTAATGCATGGTAATATTCTAGGTTTTGGCACCTTCACCACTACAGGTGCATCAGGTAACTTAGTTTTATGTGGAACCTCCATCAACTCAGACAAGGACATGGCTTGAGAGAGGTGTATACTATATTTTCTAATGGGGGACGAAGGTTGTACAGAGATGGGAAATGACACAGTATTAGTACACGTGGTAAAGCCTCAGGAGGTAATATGCTCACCTCATCACTCAGCGTTTTATCAGATGGTATATTTCTTTTCTAAGAACTATTGGCAGTAGTATGTTAGTTTGATCTTAATGCATTCGCATAGCTATTTGATTTATTTGATAGTCTTTTGGTAAATCCCGCTCTTTTATGTTTCTAATTGAACTTGTTGAGGGCAGCTTCTTCCTGTCAGTGGATTTATGATTA
>NC_090728.1:19510941-19523441 GCF_036898095.1 Palaemon carinicauda | reverse complement strand
TAAAAATACATAAAGACAGTGACAATATTTCGATTGGGAAAAGAGTTAGACAGGGAGACCACATCTCTTATAAATTATTCACAATGTGCCTAATAGTTTTTAAGAAATTAGATTTGGAAAATGTATTCATTAAGTAGCTCACCTTAACCTCCTTTCTTTTTCAACTCCAGAACTATAGTGAGTTTTAGTCCAAAAGGCAACATAAAACTTCTACTTAGACCTTGCATAAAAATAAAGCAGGTTATGGTAGATTTTGATAGAAAAACTCATGTCAAATCAAAATCTGCACGAAGCCCCAAGGGCATCGCTAGGGGTATTCAGTAATTCCAAATGGCTTCCAAGATAGCCGTCACATATAGTATAATGAATAATAGGAAAACACATAAAATCATTCAAATATTAACGATAATTTAATATTATACCTCCAAATATAGGTTTCCAATGTCACTGATCATGATTAGATGCATTACAAAAATATACAACAGTGATTTTTATATTTTTTATCTAAATATCATGTAAAGTTACACTAATTGCTAAGAGATGGTTCCACAAAGTTTTAACTAGGTATATCAATATCCTGGTACTGATGTAAATTGTTGAAATATTCCATATGTATATTTGCAAATAGAATAATATAAATGATAAACCATGTGCATAAACCATATCTATTCTGCTCAATAGATATATTATTTAATACATAATAAAACCACATACATTTTTTTTTTTTTTTTTTTTTACAATTTGTCAATTCCATGCACTTCACCATGATCACAGTAGCTTAAATTTATTAGATACACATCACAATCAAGATCTATTTTATCGATCTATTCTACACAAGACTATTGGCTATTTACTTGTTGACCTTAATTATACTATCTATTCCATTATTTCAATATTATGATAAGTATACAAATGATAGAATTTCCCTATATCTAATCATCGTTATCAAAATCCTTTCTGTTGCTTTCGTCATCACTATCAGTTATCCAGCAAGTGTTTGTTCAGTGAATTTTAGCACTGAATAAGGCAGTTATACCACATGCTAAAAAATACTGCCAGCAGTATTTGATTTCTGACAAGAATATCTCTTTGAAGCATATGTTTCTGTAGAGTGACATCTACAGCAGACCAAACTTAAGACCTGTTCTAGTGCTGCTAAGGTATCTGATGAGAATGTGACATTCACCAGAGATTGGTTTGACCATTCAAACCAAACTCTGGTGCATGTCACGCTCTCATCAGATACCTCAGCAGCACCAGAACAGGTCTTTACCACATTCAGTAGGATCCATGTGGGGGGATTAGAATCTAGTGCTGCATTCCACAAGCAAGTCTGATACTGTACATATTGTACATCAGTTCAAAGGCTTCTGAGCTTGGTGGAAGGGACACCATTTTCAAAGACCTGGACTTACTTCTTGCTGTTTTGGTTTGCCATACTTTGCAATGCACATTGGAAATCGTACCCGTTGCCTTGCTGCCATACCAAGCAACAATAGGTGGAACAGCTCGTGGCAACAGTGTTCTTATTTCTGTTTTGGGCCCCCTAACATCGATGGAAGATTTGCTTTCTTAGCTTCCATATTCCTTACACTATACAATGTACTTACTGATAACAGCCAGTAAGTGTATGGTAAGGCAGTAAATATTTGGCTATCTACATGTGCTTTCTAGCGGTTGCGCCAATATTTACAGCAATACGTTTCGGAATAGTGGGAATCATGAATACATCATTCTGGAGACCCATAAGTTCATAGAAATGCAACAATAAGATGAACACATCTGTGTCATCACTCACTACAAATATAGTAATTGCATCTTGCTTTGCTGCACGTATTGCCGTGTATTATATCAGCTTCTTCGTGCATTACAGTCAAATCGTTCCTTTGTGTATGTATGCCATTAAAAATTTCATTTGGAACTAGGTCTAATCCTGCAAGGACAATTCTATTCTGAGAGATTTGATTTTGAAAGGCCTCCACTGGGTTTTCACAACTGATATCAATAATTTGAATTGTTTTGTCCTCTACTGTGATTGATAATGATTGTGATGGACGTGAAGATTGTGTAGTAAGATAGAAAGGGTCAATATATTGAACAGATGATCTCTGGTTCCTAGTGTATCCCCTGGGGTTGTATGGAAAATATCAGTCAAAAAAAGAGATAGACATCATATTCCAGGAGCTCCTTTTAGATGAACGCCTCTACCACCAGTACAAGGTCTTTGAATGTGCCTGAAATTGGCCAGTTTATTGTCCCGAGCATTGTACAGCCATAATTAAGAGCAAAATCAGGTTTTGGCATGATTCAAGATGATTGATTTACTTCCAGAAATTTTTTCAGCTTTGATTTTAATGTTGCTGGGCGAAGACTGCCATCATCAATAAAGAGGGAAGTTGGAATAGGTTCAAGGTCATGGACCAACAGATCTTGAAAACTGAAATCCATAGAATCGATAATCCCAATTTTCCTATTGAAAATCACTTCTGTATCAAATGTTACATCTCAGCCTTACTCGATGTGCTTCCTTTTTGTTGACATGGTTGCCAGAGAAATGCTAATGGGGTCATAAAAGTTTTCATATAATTTAGCCTCAGTTTTTCATGTATTCACAACCTACATGTATTGCATTGTGAACACTGACTGAAGAATTGGCCATTCGTCCTATAACAATATTCAATAGATCAAAGGGGTGACCCAAAGGATCCAGAGGAGGTGTGCATTGCTGAAGCTTTTGAAGGCGTTTCTTTCTGTCAGGTGCATTAGTCTTTATTCTTCCAGATGATTCCTCTTTATGATGGCTCACATACTAGGAAACTTTATCCCTCATAAATGCAATGCAATGGGCAGCAAACTGCAGGAGTAGACCATCTTTGGGTAGCATAATGGGTAGCATTATCATTCAATTTAATTCTAGTCTAGGGCACCAACCACACGTTGGGATACTACCGCTAGAGAGTTATGGGGTCCTTTGACTGACCAGACATTACTACATTGGATCCTTCTCTCTGGTTACGGTTTTTTATCTCTATGCCTACACATACACCGAATAGTCTAGCCTATTCTTTATAGATTTTCCTCTGTCCTCATACACCTCACAACACAGATTACCAAACAATTCTTTTTCACCTAAGCCCTGAGGGGTTAACTACTGCACTGTAATTGTTATGTGGCCACTTTCATCTTGATAAGGATAGAAAAGACTCTTTAGCTATGGTAAGCAGCTCTTCTAGGAGAAGGACACTCCAAATCAAACAATTATTCTCTAGTCTTGGGTAGTTCCATAGCTTCTGTACCATGGTCTTCCACTGTCTTGGATTAGAATTCTCTTGCATGAGGTTACATTTGAGGACACTATTCGGTCCTATTTTCTCTTCTTCTTGCTTTTTTAAATTTTTATAGTATATATAGCAAATGTTCATTTCAGTGTTGTTACTGATCTTAAAATATTAAATTTTTCCTTGTTTCATTTCCTCACTGAACTATTGTTACACTTTGGCACACTATTTTGTCCTATTTTCTCTTCTTCTTGCTTTGTTAAAGTTTTTATAGTTTATATAAGAAATGTTTATTTCAGTGTTGTTACTGTTCTTAAAATATTAAATTTTTCCTTGTTTCCTTTCCTCACCGGGCTATTTCCCCGTCAGAGCTTATAGTATCCTGCTATTTCAACAAGGGTTGTAGCTTAGCAAGTAATAATAATAATAATAATAATAATAATAATAATAATAATAATAATAATAATAACCCACAAGAGTTTGACCATAACGCATGAATGTTGACTCAATGTACATGTCAAATTATGTTGACTTTTATGCACCAGCTACATGCCTCATGGTATGCTAGTCCTGTTGGAACATTTGACACACATCCGGTGGAAGGGATTTTATGGAATGGAAATGATAAAGACCATATCTCGCATAGTTCAGACAGCCATATGCGAAGAAGTATGGCATCATCTGGCGCATTGCCCAAAAGTGAAAGGGCCAGTCTGATTCACATAAAGCATGAGTGATGGCCATTATGATAAGTGTAGGATGTATGAGACAAATTTACCCAAAGCTTTGAAGTAATACCTCAGTTGGACACATCCACCAGAAATGCATTAATGTTATCGAAAGAATCCAAGTGTCTTATGTATATGTGAAGGAGTTCGGTAAACAATCTAACTGTCTGACTTATAATTTCAAGTGTGTGGTTTAATTTCAACAAAAGCCTACAAATGTATATTTTGTCAATGTGAATTGATTCTATAACCTCATTTATTTATAAAACAAGGCATTGAAAATGGATATTAGGGAAAAATGATTTTGTGATATTTTCAAGATTTTGCTTTTACCTGGCAGCCATCTTGAACGACATCTTGAATTACTGAAAACCCTCGATGATGCCCTTGGGGCATCATGCAGATTCTGATTCTACATGACTTCCTCTATTAAAATCATCTATAACCTGCTTGGGAGGTATTTTTGCAAGGTTCAGCTTTTGTCTTCTGGACTAGTTTTCGGTGCAGAAATAAGTGCTTAGGCCAATCAAATGCCTCTACTTTGGCAGAATTTTCTTTTACCGTCCCTTATTGGCTGAAAGCCTCGTTATCAGTCAAAAGGCATTGGAGGAGCTCGCCCTATAGGCTGGTGGGATATCCATCTAAGATTTCTTATTTCTATCAGATATTTCTTACTTAAGCTTATTTATTTTCAAAATCCTATTTTTGCCTTACTTGCATCATCATATATGTATATTGGAGACTTTCAGTGTATTTTCCAAAAAAAATAATATAATTTCTGCTATAATTGACTGCATTTTCCGATGATTTAAAGATACCAATAGAGGGAAACGGAGAAGCTTTTCCGGAAGTAAAATGCTTACAAAAAATCTGGCTTTGAGGAACATTTGAGGCATTGCTTTTCTATCGACATCGCCAATAGCAAGGTCTAACTTAGACCTTGGCCAATAGGAGCACGCTAATCGGATAACTATTAGGAAATTGTTGTTTGCCCATTCCATTACCTTAAAGAGCCAAAAGACAATTTGAATACGGAAAAATGCTTTATAAAGGAAAAAGAACCTGATGGTGTAGGAAGGATCGAGGAGGGGCAAGATAAAAAAAAAGAAAAAAAAAAATCGAAAATTGGCCGTGCCGTTAGGGAGGAGTATCTCTTGAATTTGTTTGTGGTAAGATCCAAGGGAAAGTTCACTTGCATATAGCCATATTTGAATATGTAGATATTAATTGGGAATACCTTAATTTGAGATTTGTAGATGATCATATATATATATATATATATATATATATATATATATATATATATATATATATATATATATATATATATGTATATATATATATATATATATACATATATATATATATATGTATATATGTACACACACACACACACACACATATATATATATATATATATATATATATATATATATATATATATATATATATATATATATATATATATATATATATATATATATATATATATATATATATATATATATATATATATATATATATATATATATGTATATATATATATATATATAAATATATATATATATATATATATATATATATATATATATATATATATATATATATATATATATATATATGAGCAATCACTAAAACACTCATCCTGAAATACCTCTGATTTCAGTTCCGTTTTGTGTCCCTCTGACCTTTTCGAAAATGTATGTTGAAAATGTTGGTTGTCAGTTGGAATCTTTTTCAAAATAGTATTCATCTTGTTTCGTGAAACATGTTTGTATGAATAAAAAGGCCTTATTTCTGTTTTTACTATTGATTTTAAATATAATTTTTTGGTGAGAAAGAAAAAAATAAATTTTTATTGAGAGAAAGAAAAAACTAACGAAACAATAATTATTTTTAACATTGATTTAAATCACTAATTGCAATGAATATGTCAGAAACCTTGTTCTTAAATTTCATTACACTCGCTTTTTTTATTGAAATATGTTTTGCATCTTTTTCGCTCGAATCTTGGACAGAAAAGGACATGTGTCGAAATCCCGGTGGAATATATTCATATTTATGTAGTGAGATGTGAGACTACACTCACCTGCTATATTTTAGAGATGGTATTTTCAAGAGGTGATTGTATAAGTCTCACTCGTAGTTTTTCTATTTTCGGTCTTACAATAATTGTCTCTTTATTATTATTTTGATTTACTAATTCTCATTCGCTATTCAAATAATTTAGCATAAAACCTTTTCTCACTGACATGCAACCAAATAATCTTGAATTGAATCAGCTAATTTTTGCGAAATACTTTAATGCTATAGGAATATCAAAAGAAAGTCAAATCTCTCTCTCTCTCTCTCTCTCTCTCTCTCTCTCTCTCTCTCTCTCTCTCTCTCTCCTCTGCGAGTGTTACTGTATGCTGGAGAGTGAGTCCACTTGTGTGATCCGAGAAATAAGCTGATTTAACACGGATAAAAAAAGGCTATCAAGTGTAATATAGCTACAAGTTTTCGTGAATAGTTGGTGATTAGTTTGAGGTCAGAAAAGTGGGATAAAACGTAGGCATTGGATAGTCATCTTGTAAATTACTAAAATTCTGAAGAGGATGGCACTCTATAACACTGGCAAGGCATGGAGGGACATTGCTGTAATCAGCAGGAGTAAATTCCATGAATTGGCACAACAAGAACCAGACCGTCTGATAACAGAAGTCAACAATATCTCCCACCAGTGTGAGGGAAACATAGTCTCAAACATGTTGAAGCAATATGATCCAACAAACTGGAGCAAGTCCGCGGAAATCATGATCAAAATAATAGAAGAAATTCCAAAGAAGATCCAGGTGATAAAGAGACATAAGTAGTCTAATATGGTGAATATGCTGATTGATGCATTGGAAAAAGAATGCCAAAATGGTGCAATGCATATAAGATGTGGTATCCCATTATTAATCCGCATCAACTGATTATGAAATGCGATATATGTCATGTACCAACACGCCATACTTGCGCTGAAGTACGACAAAAAATAAATAATAAAGATACAAAGGTATTCTGCTCAACATGCTTAGTCTGGATAGAAAATATAATTGAATCGAGACTGAATCTGCAAATGGTTGAAGAAGAAGAAGAAGAAGAAGAAGAAGAAGAAGAAGAAGAAGAAGAAGAAGAAGAAGAAGAAGAAGAAGAGAAAAATGAACATGATATGTGTAAGGATGCAGAGGAAGTCAGTGATACAACATATGATGTCATTCAACAACATACTTACCAAGAAATAGATTATTAGATGGAAGCAAATAATAGACCCACGACACTCTACCCTGACCTGCGTACTTTTAGGGAATAGCAAGAAAAAGAAAAAAAAAAGAAAGAAAGATATAGTCTGCAGTTTACTGAAAAGGGGAATTGCAGATTAATTATGAAATATATGGTAAATGTGCATACTTAGACGGATATGGAAACGAATGCAGAGATCTCCATCCAAAAATATGTAAAACCTGAAAGAAGGAAAAGGTTGCAAATTCAACAAAAATAGTCGAATTATGCATCCTGCAACCATGAATGAAAGTAAGAACACTCAAAAGCAAACAGAAAATAAAAATGAAAGCAAAATTCAACCAAAAAAAGAAACAAAAAAACAATCCGAGTATATACCGAGGTATGCACAAAATGCCCCAAGATATGATGCCTTTTAACCCAACTACAAAGATTCCATCTATAATGCCAGGGGTTGGTGCAGATATTGGGATATGAGGTGAATTATGTTAAAGAAATGATAGTGTATAACACGGGAATTTCAGACCACAATGTCATAGAATTAATAGTCCATTCCAAAGCAAGTGAACGCAGAGATAAACAAAGCACAAAACGACGGGAAGGATATGGAAAATATAATTTTTATAGTATGAATATGAAATGGCCAGAAATAAATGAAGAATTGAACCAAGATTAGAAAAATTTATTCGTAAGTGATAATATAGAGGTAAATACGTATATACTGTACAAAATACTAGAGAAAATTGTTAGAAAATATGTACCGAAAAAAAAAAATAATAACAATCAGACATGCATACCAAGAGACAGAAGGATCTTATTTCCGAAAACTAGAAAGTAGAAGAAAAATCTTGCAAAAGAAAAAATGTATGGAAAATGATGGAGATGTAAAGTAAGATAGAAAATGCAGAAGAAAAGATTATACAATCAAAAAAAAAAAAAAAAAAAAAAAAAAAAAAAAAAAAAAAAAAAAAAAAAAAAAAAAAAAAGGACTTAGAAGAAAGGACACTTCAAATTCTCAAAATAAACCCCAAAGTACTTTACTCCTATGCAAGAAAGAGGAATATAGGGAGATTAGAATAGGCCTTCTAAGAATTGAAGGACAGTTAACAATTAAAAAAAAAAAGGAAATATGCAACATGATATCAGAAAAATATGAGTGAATTCACAACAAGAATGAGAGAAGAAAATATTGAATACCTAACGGATATAAATCTTAATGAAGCAGATACTGTGCAGGCTATAAGCAAAATAAAAAATGGATCGGTGGCCGGACCAGATGGAGTTCCAGCGATTTTGTTAAAAAAAATGCACATACTATCGCGATGTTGCTTACAATACTAGGACAGAGTGTAGAAATGAGCGAGATATATGTTAAACATAAAGTACCATATATAACCCCTACTTTCAAAAGTGGATCAAAACTAGAGGCAAGCAATTATAGACCTGTTAATCCAACATCACATATTATGAAAGTTTATGAAAGGGTATTAAAAAAGAAAATAGTGAATCATTTGGTTAAAAATAATACATTTAATATAGGTCAACACGGTTTTGTGCCCGGAAAAAGTACACAAACCCAACTGATAGTACACTATGAAAACCTATTCAAAAATATGATAAATGAAAAAGACACAGATGTGGTATATCTAGATGTTTCAAAACCCTTTGACAAGGTAGACCATAATATATTAGAGAAAAAAATAAAAAAAGCATAATATTTTAGGAAATATAGGAAAATGGGTCAAACAATTCCTGCAAAACAGAAAACAGATAGTGGTTGCAAATGACAAGAAATCACCTGAAGCTCAGGTAATATCTGGCGTTCCACAGGGTACGGTATTAGCTGCACTGCTGTTTGGTATTAAGATCTCAGACATACTCTGTAATGACACAAGAATAAGTAGAGAAATTACTTGTTATGAAAATAGGAACTCATTACAAAGAGATCTAACCAAAATATGTGAATGGGCGAAGATCAATAGAATGGTATTTAACTCCGATAAACTCGAATCAATAAATTATGGAAACGGAAAAGGGATGGTATATGCATACAAGGGACCTAATAACAAGACAATCCAAAACAATGAAGCAATTAAAGACCTGGGTGTAATGTTTAACAGGAATATGTTATGCAAGGACCAAATTGCAACACTGTTGGCTAAATGTAAAGCAAAAATGTGAATGCTATTCAGACACTTTAAAACAAGAAAAGCTGAACACATGATTATGCTTTACAAAACTAATGTACGTAGTACACTCGAGTACTGCAATGTGATATGGTACCAACACTACCAAAAGGATATTGCACAAATAGAGAGTATACAAAAGTCCTTTACTGCTAGAATAGAAGAAGATAAGGACCTTGACTAATGGGAAAGCCTGCAATTTTCAAAATTTTACAGTCTAGAAAGGAGAAGAGAACGCTACATGATAATACAAGCATGAAAGCTAATCAAAGGAATTACTGAACACATCATGGTACTAAAAAATATCAGAAAGAGCAACCCGAGGTAGATTAATAGTGCCCAAAACTATACCAGGAAAACTAAGGAAGGTACACAGGACATCAATCCACTACTCACCAGCATCGATAATACAGCGACTACTTAATGCGCTGCCACCTCATTTAAGAAACATATCAGGAGTGACCGTAGATGTGTTTAGGAATAAGCTCGATAAATACCTAAGATGCATTACGGACCATCCAAGACTGGAAGATGCAAAATACACCGGAAGATGCATTTGCAACTCTCTGGTGGATATACGAGGTGCCTCACACTGAGGGACCCGGGGAACCGAAACATAGAATAAGGTAAGGTAAGGCTCCTCAGCACATGTTCCTCTTAGCTTGTAAACATTTGAATGCCTCCTGTAAATAACTGCCTACTAGCAAGCTTAGAATTTGATTATTTAATGAATTGAAAACAATCATTTATTTTCTTTTCCACTACAAAAATCACAGTTATATTTCAAGATTATTATAGCAGTAAAGAAAGATGAATTAAGAGAAAGTACCTAAAGAATCACTTGGTTAATTACATTGGTAAAACTTTATATATAATATCCTACAATCTTGATTCAGCTTTGTAGAAAATGTAATTGTTGATAATTATTATTTCTGTTGTACCTGCCTAATAATGTAAAAGTGAGGATTTTTTTCCACAGTAATATGTACATTAGGAATAAGTTAGTATAAAAAAAATCCCTTTATATATTTGCTTCAGTTATGAATAAATCTGTTTAAATCTGTTGAAACCAAGGGTGTTTTAGACCAAATAAATTTAAATGCAGAGTATATTGGCATGGAAGAAATGGCACAGGTCTCAGAAATATATAAGAGTTCAATCAAGCATACATAAACAAGAAATAATTTGTATGCACTATACAAATCAATATGATTGTTCGCATTCACGCTAAATTGATAAGATATTATGATGAACGGCCAAATTCTCCAATGTGGAAAATACTGTTGCTAGTAGAGAAAAAAATACATGTAATTAAAATTAAGCTATGTAGAAACATCTGCCTTGTGCCGTAGTGAAAAAGGCTAAGGACAAGATGAATTCCCGAATACTAATTTTACTTGGCTAGAATTATATATATATATATATATATATATATATATATATATATATATATATATATATATATATACACACATATATATATATATATATATATATATATATATATATATATATATATATATATATACACACACATATATATATATATATATATATATATATATATATATATATATATATATATATATATATGTGTGTGTGTGTGTGTGTGTGTGTGCGCGTGTGTGTGGGTATATGTGTGTGTGTGTTGGTGTGTGTGGAGCAATGGTTACTAAAAAGGTGTCTGTGTCCTTATGATGCAAGTAGTAGGCTGATCACATTATCTATAATGTGGAAAAACTACAATGATATCTATGAAAAGTGCCCACACACTAATCTATACGTTAATGCACATTTGAAATTTGACATGAAAAACATGTTATGCCATATCACATGCCATATGAACTTCGAGTTAAGTGGCTGTACAGTAGAACACAGCGAGGGGTGTGAAGCACCATGGATCAATTCAACACCTGTTGGTACATGGAGGCTGGTATCCATGGGCTTACCCTACCTGTACTGACATAAAAAAAGAGTGTTCAGGCGAAGTCATCGAGGGCGATGTATTCTGAATGGAGAGACTTGCAGTTTATCCGTGAGGTTTGGTACACTAATTTCTTTCTTTAGGCTTCTGCCATGGTGTTGTAACTCATTCCTCCAGTTTATTTCTGAAAAGGGCGTTAGCTATGAAACTCAGTTTACCTGGGATGTGTTGAATGGTACATCCAAATAAACTGCTAGTAGTTCACAGTTAAAGTTAGAGTACCTGGATTTCCTCTTGGACAGGGCAGGACAGGGCAACATCACAGGCATTGCAAGAGAGGAGCAGGGGTGCAGTTGGCATGTGAAATGTGAGAGGAGAAGCTTCTGATATGGGTCTCCATGTTTTGAAGAAGTCAGACTCAAGAAGTGCCCCACTTCAGGTTTTTGGCTTGCCCTTTTGGAAATTATAGTATTGCAAGAGTGGCGGCTATGGATAGGTCTAACTGATCGTAATATTTTACCATGCCCAAGAACCCATACAGTAATTTGATAGTTTAGGACGTGGGAAACATTTGTGCTACTGATACCTTCTCAGGAAAGGATGAATGCCCTTATGATTGATGCTATGACCATGAAGGCCACTTTCTTGATACCAAAGGTACTCTTATCATAACTGACTATTATTATCATTATTATTATTATTATCATTATTATTATTATTATTATTATCTAAGCTGCAACCCTAGTTGGAAAAGTAGGATGCTATAAGCCTAAAGGGCTACAACAGGGAAAAATACCCCAGTGAGGAAAAGAAATGAGGAAATATATAAACGATATAAGAAATAATGAAAAATTAAAATAGAATATTTTAAAATCATTGACATCATTAAAACATATATGATATATAAACTACAAAAGGACATATGTAAGCCTGTTTAACATAAAATACATTTGCTGCGAGTTTGAACTTTTGAAGTTCTACTGATTCAACTACCTGATTAAGAAGATCCAGAGTTCTTTGCAGTATTTGTAGCCTCTATTGCTGAGTCAATTTGGGCAGCAAGCTTGGACTTCGTAGAAGTCTGTGGCGTGGGTTCAAATCCGCACCCGAACAGTCA
>NC_090728.1:19483441-19505941 GCF_036898095.1 Palaemon carinicauda | reverse complement strand
GTTTTATCCTTAATCCTATTAATCAATACTCTACCATACACTTTTCCAACTACACTCAACAAACTAATACCTCTTGAATTACAACACTCATGCACATCTCCCTTACCCTTATATAGTGGTACAATACATGCACAAACGCAATCTACTGGTACCATTGACAACACAAAACACATATTAAACAATCTCACCAACCATTCAAGTACAGTCACACCCCCTTCCTTCAACATCTCAGCTTTCACACCATCTATACCAGATGCTTTTCCTCCTCTCGTTTCATCTAGTGCTCTCCTCACTTCCTCTATTGTAATCTCTCTCTCATTCTCATCTCCCATCACTGGCACCTCAACACCTGGAACAGCAATTATATCTGCCTCCCTATTATCCTCAACATTCAGCAAACTTTCAAAATATTCCAGCCACCTTTTCCTTGCCTCCTCTCCTTTTAACAACCTTCCATTTCCATCTTTTACTGTCTCTTCAATTCTTGCGCCAGCCTTCCTTACTCTCTTCACTTCTTTCCAAAACTTCTTCTTATTCTCTTCATAAGACTGTCCCAATCCCTGACCCCACCTCAGGTCAGCTGCCCTCTTTGCCTCACGTACCTTACGTTTTACTTCCACATTTTCTCTCTATATTTTCCATACTTCTCTATACTATTACTCTGCAGCCATTCTTCAAAAGCCCTCTTTTTCTCTTCAACTTTCACCTTCACTCCTTCATTCCACCATTCACTGCCCTTCCTCATGCTGCCTCCAACAACCTTCTTGCCACATACATCACTTGCAATCCCAACAAAATTTCTTTTACTAACTTCCACTCCTCCTCTAATTTACCAGTTCGGCTTACTCTCACCTCGTCATATGCCATTTTCAACCTTTCCTGATATTTACTTTTTACCCCCGGTTTTATTAGCTCTTCAACCCTCACTACCTCCCTTTTACATCCACCTACTCTATTCCCCCACTCTTTTGCTACAACTAATTTTCCTTCCACCAAAAAATGATCAGACATACCGTTAGCCATACCCCTAAACACGTGCACGTCTTTCAATCTTCCAAACATTCTTTTAGTTATCAACACATAATCCATTAATGCCCTTTCTACTACTCTTCCATTTGCCACTCTTACCCATGTATACTTATTTTTATCTTTCTTTTTAAAGAAGCTAGCACTTATTACCATCTCTTGTTCAACACACATATCTACCAGTCTCTCACCACTCTCATTTTCACCTGGTACGCCATACTTCCCAATGACACCTTCTACCTCTCCAGCGCCCACTCTAGCATTTAAGTCACCCATGACAACTACATAATTCCTTCTACCCAGTCCTTCTACACACCTAGTTAATTCATTCCAGAACTCATTCCGCTCTACTTCACTTTTCTCACTACCTGGCCCATACGCACTGACAAACGTCCAACATTCCCTACCCAACCTAACCCTTACCCACATTAACCTAGATGATATCTCCTTCCATTCCACTAGTTTACCTGTCATCCATTCACTCAGCAATAACGCCACACACTCTCTCGCTCTTCCCCTTTCAATCCTAGACACTCTACAAGACATTTCACCAAACATCACTTCACCCTTTCCTTTCACCTTTGTCTCACACAAGGCCAATAAATCCATCCTTCTACTTCTAAACATACTTCCAATCTCACATCTTTTACTCTCTATCGTACTACATCTACGCACATTCAAACACCCAAAAACAAGAGTGCGGGGATCAGTCACTCTCCCCCCAGCTCCATCTCCTTGTCGATGTCACGTAGCCCCCTCGTCCCGTCCCTTTTAGTTGCCTCTTACGACACGCAAGGATAACGTTGGCGCTATTCTAATTTTTTTATGCCCCCCGCGGCCACAGGGGGCATATATAAATATATATATACACACACACATATATATATATATATATATTATACACACTCACACACACTCAAACACACACACACACACACACACACATATATATATATATATATATATTCATATATATACATTATATATAAATATATATATATATATATATATATGTATATACAGTATATATATATATATTGATGTATATATATATATATATATATATATATTATATATATATATATATATATACACACATAAATATACATATACATATATATATAGATATATATATATATATATATAAACACATGAATATATATATATATATATATACATATATATATATATATATGTATATATATACATATATATATATATATATATATGTATATTCATGTGTTTATATATATATATATATATATACATACATATATATATAGAGATATGTATATACAAATATATCTATATATATATTTGTATATATATATATATATATATGTATATATATATATACATATATATATATAGAGATATATATATATATATATATACAAATATATCTATATATATATATATATATATATATGTATATACACATGAATATACATATATATATATATATATATATATTCATGTGTGTATATATATGTATATATATATATATATATATATTTACATATACATAAATATATATATATATATATATATATGAATATTCGAACCCCTACCTATTAGGCCGGAAACCATACCTGCGAGGAGTCTACCAACTGAGCCATTAGGAGAGATATAAGTTTATGACAAGTTCCTGTAAATATTCCTGTCGAATTCAACAATCTGTTTATAGACTTCAAATAAACACATCTTCACTACGATAGCTGAATTGTGAGATTGCAACACATGGTTATTTTATGATGAATATATATCACTAACTCTCGTGATTTCAATCAATGTAAATATCACCCATGAATGGCATTTATTACCAAATTCTATATATGGAATATATATCCACATAGAAAGTATTTTATGGTAACAGCTTCTGGCCACGTAGAGTTTCGAACCCATACCTAATCGTCTGAAAACCATGCCTGTGAGGACTCTACCAACTGAGTCATATAAAGTGATGTAAATTTATGATAATTTCCTATACATATTCCTGTCGAATTCAGGAATTTGTTCATAAACTTGAAATAAACCCTTCTCCACCCTGAGAGCTGAATTTTGAGTTTTCAACACATGGTCATTTTATGATGAAAATATTTCAATAACATTCGTGATTTCAATCAATGTAAATATCAACCATGAATGGCTTTTAATACCAAATTCTCTCTTAGGTATATATATTCACTTTGAATTCATTTTATGGTAACAGCTTCTGGACGGGTAGATATTCGAAGCTCTTCCAATTCGGCCAGAAAACTTGCCTGCAAGGACGCTACCAACTGAACTATCAAGAGAGATTTAAGTTTATGACAAGTCCCTGTACATATTCCCGTCGAATTCAGGAATCTGTTCATAGACTCGAATTAAACCCAACTCCACCATGATAGCGTATTTGTGAGCTTGCAGCACGTTGTTATTTTATGATGAATATATATCACTAACACTCGTGATTTCAATCAATGTAAATACCACCCACGAATGGCATTTAATACCGAATTCTATCTCGGGAATATATAATCACTTTGAATTCAATTCATGGTAACAGTTTATGGCCCGGTAAAGATTCGAATCCCTACCTATTCGGCCAAATACCATACTTGCGAGGACTTTACCAAATGAATCATCAAGAGAGATATAAGTTTATAACAAGTCTCCATACATATTCCTGTCGAAATCAGGAATCTGTTCATAGACTTGAACTAAATCTATTCCCACCATGATAGTTGGATTGTGAGTTTGCTACACATTGTTATTTTATGATGAATATATATCACTAACACTCGTGATTTCAATCAATATAAATTTCACCTACGAATGGCATTTACTACCGACTTTTATCTTGGGAATATATATCCATTTTTAATTTATTTTATGGTAACAGCTTTTTGCTGGGTAGAGATTTGAACCCTTACCTAATCGGCTACAAACCATGTCTGCGAGGTCTCTACCAACTGAGCCATCAAGAGAAATATAAGTTTATGACAAGTTGCCGTACATATTCCTGACGAATTCAGGAATATGTTCATAGACTGGAAATAAACTCATCTCCACGATGGCAGCTAATTTGTGAGTTTGCAACGCGTGGTTATTCTATGATGAATATATATCATTAACTATTGTGACTTCAATTAATGTAAATTTCACGCACGAATGGCATTTGTAATATATATCAACTAGGAATTAATTCTATGGTAACAGCTTTTGGCCAGGTACAGATTCGAACCCGAGGAACACATCCAGACCCAGATATATACATTAAAGGTCAATGGATCCCATAGGTAGGCGAAGCTAAAATTTTTGGTTTGATATTTGATTTTAGACTTACATGGGTTTCTCGTCTAAAAGCTAAATATATTGAGGCTCTGAATATTTTAAAAATATTGTCCCATACATCAATGGGAGCTGACCGCAATGCTATTTTGAAATTATACGCCTTAATTTTTTCCATAATTAGTTATAGATGTGGAATATAATCTTCAGCCACCCCAAGCCGGTTAAAAATATTAGATTCAATACATCATGGTGGTATTAGACTGTCCACAGGAGCGTTTAGAACCTCACCTATCCTAAGTCTCCTTGTTGATTCTGTAGAGTTACCTCTCGACCTTTACCGAATATCTTCCATTATTTGGTATTGGTTTAGACTACAAAGACTCCCTAACTCTAGCCTTTCAGACTGCAAGTTTTGTAAGACACACATCATACTTTGAGTTGCACCCAAAATATCCTCAACCTCATAGCTTTAGAGTGAAACGATTATTAAACAGTCTGGTTATATTTAGAAGTAAGGTACTTCCATTCAAGGTACCATCAACGCATCCATGGAAATTACCAGAGATATATTTTATAAATACTTTATTGGAGCAAAGAAGAATATGACTGACCTAAAAGCCACTCCTCTTTATATGGAACATGTTCAAGAACATAGTGGATCGACTGTTATATATACTGATGGCTCCAAATCTGATGTTGGCGTTGAATTTGGAGTACATAATAATGCTTTAAATTGTATAAGTGCACTTCGCCTAACAGCTTCCATGTTTACTGCCGAACTGTATGGCATATTAACCGCTATTGACAAAATAGTGTTGGAGAAGGAGGGTAATTTTACAAGTTTTAGAGATACAAGGAGTGTCCTTCAAGCTTTAGAAGTTTTTAATTCTAGTAACTCTCTAATTTTAAAGATTTTTAAATGACTGTTTATTTTAGGACGGAGAGTATAATGGTTCGATTTTGTTGGGTTCCAGCACAAGTAGGTGTGTCAGGAAATGAGAAGGCAGATTCAATGGCAATAAGTGCGGCATCCGAGTTGCTGCCAAGAAGGTATCCCATTTCGTTTAATGATTTCCTACCTAACATCAAGAAATTGCTTTGCAATAAATGGCAACAGCACTGGGATAGTCTAGATGGCAAAAATATGAGAAAAGTAACAAATGTCATATCTCCTTCGAGGTAGAACATGATGCCCCGAAAATGGGAGACTTTTCTTTGTCATCTCCGTATTAGTCACATTCGGTTGACACACAAGTTTCTGCTGAAGGGCCAACACCAACCGTATTGTGACGATTGTTTAATACCTCTAACTGAGAGGCATTTGTTGACCAAATGCCCCAATCATAATTACTTAAGGAATAGATATTTTTCTGAGGCTTGAGGTGATGATGGTAGGCTCATCATTGCCAAGATTCTTGGACATGATGTGTCCTACTATGCAAGTGGCATTTTTTAATTTATTTCAGAAGCAGGTCTTTTGCAAACTATCTAACTTTTATGAAGACATTCAACTTTTATGGTTTTGATTGAATATTGTATATATATATATATATATATATATATATATATATATATATATATATATATATATATATATATAATAATAATAATAATAATAATAATAATAAATGATATGGACGTCAATGACCTTAGATGTCATGATGCCTGAAAATTTTAAATCAATCAATCAACCCGTTTCTGTTAGGCCAGAAACCAATAATGCAAGGACTTTACCAACTGAGCCATCAAGAGAGATAAAAGTTTATGACAAATCCCCGTACATATTCCTGTCGAAGACAAGAATCTGTTCATAGACTCGAAATAAAACCCATTTCCACCATGATACCCTAATTTTCAGCTTGCAACATGTGGTTATTTTATGATGATTATATATACCTAACACTCATAATTTCAATCAATATCAATATCACCCATGAATCGCTTAATACCGAATTGTATCTTGAGTATTTATATCCTCTTAGAATTCATTTTAAGCTAACAGCTTCTGGACGGGTGGGTATTCGAACCCATAACTATTCGGCTGGAAACACATGCCTACGAGGACTCCACCTTTTGAGCCATCAAGAGAGATATAAGTTTATGAAAAGTACTATATATATTTCTGTCGAATTCAGGAATCTGTTCATAGACTTGAAATAAACCCATCTCCATATTGATAGCAGACTTGTGATTTTTCAGCAGGTGGTTATTTTATAATGTATATATATCACCAACATTCATGATTTCAATCAATGTAAATATCACCCACGAATGCCATTTAATACCGAATTCTATCTTGGGAATATATTTCCACTTGGAATTAATTTTATGGAAACAGCTTCCTGTCGTGTAGAGATTCGAACCCCTACCTATTTGGCCGGAAACCCTGCATGCAAGGACTGTTCATATACTTGAAAAAACCCATCTCCACAATGATGGTAGACTTGTGAGTTTGCAGCACGTGGTTATTTTATGATGAATATATATCACTAACACTCCTGATTTCAAACAATGGAAATATCACCCACGAATGGCATTTAATACCGAATTCTATCTTGGGAGTATATATTTACTTGGAATTCATTTTCTGGTAACAGCTTCTGGCTGGGTAGATATTCGAACCTCTACCTATTCGGCCAGAAACCATGCCTGCAAGGACTCTACCGACTGAGCTATCAATTGAGATACAAGTTTATGACAAGTCCCCGTACATATTCCTGTCTAAAGCAGAAATCTGTTCATAGACTCGAATTAAACCCATATCCACCATGATAGCTAATTTGTGAGTTTGCAGCACATGGTTATTTTGTGATGAATATATATCCCTAACAATCGTGATTTCAATCAATGTAAATATCACCCAAGAATGGCATTTAATACCGAATTCAATTTTGGGAATATATATCCACTTAGAATTCAATTTATGGTAACAACTTATGGCCTGGTAGATATTAGAATCCCTACCTAATTGGCCAGAAATCATGCCTGTGAGGACTCTACCAAATGAGCCATCAAGAGACATATAAGTTTAGGATAAGTTCCCGTACCTATTCCTGTCGAATTCAGGAATCGGTTCATAGACTTGAAAAAAAAAAAAACCATCTCCACCATGGTAGCTGGATTGTGAGTTTGCAAATCATTGTTATTTTATGATAAATATATATCATTAACACTCGTGATTTCAATCAATGTAAATATCATCTATGAATGGCATTTAATACCGAATTATATCTTGGGAATTTATATCCATTTTGAATTCATTTTATGGTAACAGCTTTTTTTCGGGTAGATATTCGAACCCCTACATATTCGGCCGGAAACCATGGCTGTGAGGTCTCTACTCACTGAGCCATTAAGAGAGATAAAAGTTTATGACAAGTTGCCAGACATATTTCTCTTAAATTCAGGAATATGTTCATAAACTTGAAATAAACTCATGTCCACGATGACAGCTTAATTGTGAGTTTACAATGCGTGGTTATTTTATGATGAATATATATCACTAACACTCATGATTTCAATCAATGTAAATTTACTGCACGAATGGCATTTAATACCGAATTCTATCGTGGGAATATTTAAAAACTAGGAATTCTTTTTATGGTTACAGCTTCTGGCCAGGTAGAAATTCGAACCCGGGGACCACATCCGGACCCAGATATAAACATTAAAGGTCAACGGATCCCATGTTTAGGGGAAGCTAAATTTTTAGGTTTGATATTTGTTTGTAGACTTATATGGGTTTTTCACCTAAAAGCTAAATTTGTTGAGGCTCTGAATCTTTTAAAAGTATTATCCCATACATCATTGGGGGCAGACTGCAATGCTACTTTAAAATTATACAAGGCCTTAATTTCTTCCAAAATTAGTTATGGATGTGAACTATACTCTTCAGCCACCCCAAGCCAGTTAATAATATTGGATTCAATACATCATGGTTGTATTAGATTGTCCAGAGGAGCGTTTAGAACCTCACCTATCCCAAGTCTCCTTGTTGATTCTGAAGAGTTACCTCTAGACCTTTACTGAATGTCTTCCATTATTCGGTATTGGTTTATATATCAAAGATTCCCTAATTCGTTAGCCTTTCAGACTGCAATCCTTGTAAGGCACACATCATACTTTAACTTGCACCCAAAATCTCCTCAACCTTATGACTTTATGGTGAAACGATTAATCAACAGTCTGGATATATTTAGAAGTAAGGTACTACTATTCAATGTACCATCAACCCCTCCTTGGAAATTACCAGAGCTATCTTTTTGTTCTCTTTCAATGGAACATGTTGAAGAACGTAGAGGATCGATTTTTTTTATAAACTGATGGCCCTACTTCTGATGATGGCATTGGATTTGGAGTACATAGTAATGATTTTAATTGTAGAGGTGCATATCCCCTAACAACTTCCATATTTACTGGTGAACTGTATGGCATATTAACCGCTATTGAGAAAAGAGTGTTAGAGAAGTAGGGTAATTTTACAATTTTTAGTGATGCAAGGAGTGTCCTTCAAGCTTTAAAAGTTTTTAATTCTAGTAACCCTCTAGTTTTAAAGATTTTAGAATGACATTTTATTATTGGATGGAGAGGTATAATGGTTTGATTTTGTTGGGTTACAGCAAATATAGGTGTGTCTTGAAATGAAAAGGCAGATTCACTGGCAAAGAATGTTGCATCCGAGTTGCTGCTAAGAAGGTATCATATTTCGTGTAATGATTTACTACCTAACATCAAGAAATTGCTTTGCAATAAATGGCAATAGCAATGGGATAATCTAGATGGCAATAAAATGAGAGAAGTAACAAATGTCATATCTACTTGGAGGTATAACATGATGCCCCGGAAATGGGAGACTTCTCTTTGTCATCTCCTTATTAGCGACACTCGGTTTCTGCTGAAGGGGCAACACCAACTGTATTGTGACGACTTTTTAATACCTCTAACAGTAAGGCATTTGTTGACAGTACGACCTAATTATAATAACTTAAGGAATAGATATTTGTTTGAGGTTCGAGGTGAGGATGGAAGGTTCATCCTTGCCAAGATTCTTTGACATGTTGTGTCCTACTATGCAAGTGGCACTTTTAGATTTATTACAGAAGCAGGTCTTTTGAAAACTATCTAACTTTTATAATGACATTCAACTTTTATTGGTTTAATTGAATATAATTTATATATATATATATATATATATATATATATATATATATATATATATATATATATATATATATATATATATATATATATATCACCCACGAATGGCATTTAATACCAAATCTTACCTTTGGAGTATATACTCACTTAGAATTCATTCTATAGTAACAGCTTCTTGCCGGGTAGAGATTCTAAGCCCTACCTACTCGGGCAGAAACCCTACCTAAGAGGACTCTACTAACTGAGCCATCAAGAGAGATCTAAGTTTATGATAATTCCCAGTACTTATTCCTGTTGAATTCAGCAATCTGATTATAGACTTGAAATAAACCCATCTCCACCTTGATAGATAAATTGTGAGTTTCCAACACGTGGTTATTTAATGATGAATATATATAGCTAACACTTGTGATTTCAATCAATGTAAATATCATCTACGAATGGCATTTAATATTGAATTTCATCTTGGGTATATATATATATATATATATATATATATATATATATATATATATATATATATATATATATATATATATATATATATTTAAAATTCATTTTATTATAACAGCTTTTGGCCAGGTAGAGATACGAACCCCTACCTATTCGTCAACAAACTATGCCTGTAAGGACTACCAACTGAGCCATAAAGAGAGATATATGTTTATGATAAGTACCCGTACATATTCCTGTCGAATTCAGGAATCTGTTTATAGACTTAGAATAAACTCTCCATCATGATTTCTGAATTGTGAATAGGCGACATGTGGTTATTTTATGATGAATATATATCACTAACACTTGGGATTTCAATCAATGAAAATGTTACCAACAAATGGCATTTAATACCGAATTCTATCTTGGGAAAATATCAACTTAGAATTCATTTTATGGTAATAGCATTTGGCCGGGTATAGACTTGAACCCTTGCCTTTTCGGCCAGAAACCATGCCTGCGAGACTCTACCAAATGAGCCATCAATAGAGATATAAGTTTATGACAAGTCCCCCTACATATTCTTATCGAATTCAGGAATTTGTTCATAGACTCGAAATAAACCTATCTCCACCATGATACCTGAATTGTGAGTTTACCACACGTGGTTATTTTATGATGAATATATATCACTAACACTCGTAATTTCAATCTATGTAAATATCACTCAAGAATGGCATTTAATACCAAATTCTATGTTGGGAATATATATGCACTGAGAATTCATATTTTGGTAACAGCCACTGGACGGGTAGATATTCGTGTTTTTACCTATTTGCCCGGAAACCATCCTTGCGAGAACTCTACCAATTGAGCTACAAGAGAGAAATAAGTTTATGACAAATCCCCGTATATATTCCTGTTGAAATTAGGAATCTGTTCACACACTTAAAATAAACCCATCGCTACCATAATAGCTTAAATGTGAGTTTGCAACACATTGTTATTTTATGATGAGTATGTGTCACTAACACTAGTGTTTTCAATCAATATAAATATCACCCACGAATGACATTTCATACCGAATTCTATCTTGGGTATATATATATACACTTGGAATTCATTTCATGGTAACAGCTTCTGGCCGGGTGATGATTCGAACCGCTACCTATTCAGCCGGAAACCATGCCTTCAAAAGACTTTACCAACTGAGCCCACAGGAGATATATAAGTTTATGACAAGTACCTGTACATATTCCTGTCGAATCCCGAATCTGTTCATAGACTTGAAATAAACCCATCTCCACCATGATAGCTTAATTATTAGTTTGCAATACGTGGTTATTTTATGATGAATTTATATCACTAACACTTGTGATTTCAATCAATGTAGATATTACCCACGAATGGCATTTAATACTAAATTCTATCTTGGGAATATATATCCACTTGCAATTCATTTTATGGTAACAGCTTCTGGCCGGGTAGAGATTCGAACCCCTACCTATTCGGCCAGAAACCATGCCTGAATTCGACAGGAATATGTACAGGGACTTGACATGAACCTATATCTCTCTTGAGGGCTAAATTGGAAGAGTCCTCGCTGGCATGGTTTCTGGCCGAATAGGTAGGGGTTCGAATTTCTACCCGGCAAGAAGCTGTTACCATAAAATGAATTTCAAGTGGATATATATTCCCAAGATAGAATTTGGTATTAAATGGCAATCCTTTTTGATATTCACATAGATTGAAATCACTAGTGTTAGTGATATATATTCTTCATAAAATAACCACGTATGGCAAACTCACAATTCTGCTATAATAGTCGAGATGGGTTTATTTCAAGTCTTTGAACAGATTCCTGAATTCAACAGGAATATGGACGGGTTACTTATCATAAACTTATATCTCTCTTGATGGCTCAGTTGGTAGACTCCTCGCAGGCACGGTTTCTGGCCGAATAGGTAAGGGTTCAAGCTTCTACCTGGACAGAAGCTGTTACCATAAAGTGAATTCCAAGTGGATATATATTCCCTAGATAGAATTCAGTATTAAATGCCACTTGTGGGTGATATTTATATTGATGGAAATTGCGAGTGTTAGTGATATATATTCATCAAATAATAACCACGTGTGGCACACTCACTATTCAGCTATCATGATGGAGATGGGTTTATTTCAAGTCTATGCGCAGATTCCTGAATTTGACAGAAATATATACGGGGACTTGTTATAAACTTATATCTCTCTTGCTGACTCAGTTGGTATAGTCCTCGCAGGCATGGTTTCTGGCCGAATAGGTAAGGGTTCGAATCTCTACCCGGCCAGAAGCTGTTACAATTAAATGAATTCAAAGTGGATATATATTAAATACCATTGGTGGGTGATATTTACATTGATTGAATTCACAAGTGTTAGTAGTATATATCCATCATTAAATAACCATGTGTTGCAAACTCATAATTCAGCTATCATGGTGTAGATTTTTTTTTCTTTTTTTTAAAGTCTGTGAACAGATTCCTAAACTAGACAGGAATATGTATGGACACTTGTGATAAACTTATTTCTCTCATGATAGCTCAGTTGGTAGAGTTTCACAGGCATGGTTTCTGGCCGAATAGGTAGGGGTTTGAATCTCTACCCGACCAGAAGCTGTTTCCATAAAATGAATTCCTAGTAGATATATATTCCCAAGATACAATTCGGTATTAAATGATATTCGTAGGTGATATTTAAATTGATTGAAATCACGAGTTTTAGTGATATATGTTCATCATAAAATAACCACGTGTTGCAAACTCATAATTCAGCTATCATGGTGGAGATGAGTTTGTTTCAAGTCTATGAAGAGATTCCTGAATTCGACAGTAATATGTTCAGGGACTTGTCATAAACTTACATCTCTCTTGATGGCTTAGTTGTTAGAGTCTTCGCAGGAATGGTTTCTTAGGACTTGCTTCTCTACTTTTACTATCTCAGTTAAGAAAAAAAAATATATTATAGCGGATACTGCAGGACGTAATCTATTATCAATGTTTAGGAATAAATTGATAAGAACTACACATCATTAACTTGGAAATTTTTTTTTTGATTCAGCAAAAAGAAAAATTAGTTTCTAGTAATAAATGCGAATCATTCACAAACCTCATGTTTATCAAGTCAAGTGTTTGAAGAGCTAGAAAATATGGTTCATCAGATTAATCTAGTAAAACAGGTACCTTTAAATTATCTGTGAACTGGAAATACAAATTTAGGAGAAATGTCTTTGGAAAAGATGTCACAAGTCTCCACCAAAGCCTGAAATACAGTCAGATTCATAAATATCTTTCACTTGAATCCCTCACCCATTGTTTATCTGTGCTAAATGTTTTGTGTGACTGGTAAATATAAGAATTATCTTACATGGTGATGAAATTGTTATTGCAATTATAACAAGCCATAGAAAGAGTTGATACTAATTACTTCTGTTAGTTCAGTAGTAAGAAATTGACTCTGAATAACACGATATTGATAAAGCTTATTTCTTTTTTACATTACCTGTAATTGAAATTTCAAAAATATCATGGATAAAAATGTATACCTAGTTCATATTTATGGGATATTAAAAGCAAAAGAAAACAGGAGAATAATTCATTTCATATAATCTTTTTGTACTTTAGATACAAAACAGAGAAATACTAGCGATGTAAGTCAGGTTCTATTAGACCATAGGTATTTTAAGAAAAATATAAATTAAAAGAATTTTCACATTTATGATGCCAAAATAAAAGTAGCCTTATCCGTACCATATAAATAAAAAATCCTTTCATGCTTCCCATGCATATACATATATATGCATACATTCAAGCATACATAGAAGGATATATATATATATATATATATATATATATATATATATATATATATATATATATATATATATATAAATACATATATATATATATATATATATATATATATATATATATATATACATATATATATATATATATATATATATTTATATATATATATATATATATATATATATATATATATATATATATATATGTATATATGTATATATATATATATATATATATATATATATATATATATATATATATATATACAGTATATATAAATATATATATATATATATATATATATATATATATATATATACATATATATATATATATATATATATATATATATATATATATATATATATATACATGTATATATATATATATATATATATATATATATATATATATATATATATATATATATATTTATATACATACACACAAACAAAATGCAGCAATTAATATAACACAGCATTAAAAAATAGAACTTTAGATCGAATAGTAATGTAACAAGTCATATTGCAAGCAAAAAGGATAGTATAATAATGATAAAAAGGGAAATGACACTTGAAGTTGAAGCAAAACTGTTTAATGAAAAATGTGACAAAAGACTTTGGTAATAGCGCTGAAAAGCATAATTACACGATAACTACTTACCTACAGGACAAAAGGTCGTTAAGCTTTTTTTTATATTTCTCTCTTTAATAGGTGTAAAATAACGAGTTGAAGTCTGCTGGTGCCAAAATATAGTACTGCAAAATCTGGGTCTGTGAGATGATCATTGACAGTTTAACAAATCTCTCTTTTGGAAAAAGAAAATCTCTAAAAGAGACATCTGTGTTTTAGAACTCCTTTTCTTAGCCAATTGGTTCCAACGTATCGTAGATGAAACTAGTATATATCTAACTAATTAATCTATGTTATGACTAATTTCATTATTACGTAGGCTATTTTAGGACCCATACCATTTACTATCATTCACACATTTTAAACAGATGCATCTAAAGAATCCTGAGATGTATGTCATATCAATTGTCAAATCCACCCTGAATAACAGTAAAAACATTTTAATCCATTTAGGAAAAGTTTTATGTTTAACCAGTATATCTTAGCAATCCATGTTTGCCAACGGTTATAAACGGGGATGAGTAACCTGGTGGAGTAACGAGAACTTTGGGTGTGGAGAAAATTTTCCAATAAGCTCAATGAAGTCACTGACAGCAGGGTGACAAATTGGGTCTAAGGTGATAGACAAGCTGTGTTTTTAGCTTCTACTCCTGGTGTCTGGTGAATGATCTTAATGGTATTACAGTAGTATGGACTGACAAGGGTCACTTGCCCTAGTTAGAAAGGCACTGCACATAACAAGGAACTGACTATCCTTGGAGGAATTTAGCCAATGAATCCTCTATGGATTTAGTCAGGCTATGGAAAGAGAAAATGATAGAATGGCGCCAAGTCCAGGGTGTAATGGGGTGCTAAGAGCAGATGGAGTTGGAAGAGACAGGGTAAGAATGATGATGACACCTAGAGCAGTAAAAAGCATTAACGGAGTGGAGAGCAGTAAATAGTAGAGTGTTACTTGCAAAGTTTAAATAATAGCAGTACAATTTAAATGCTAGTGTGCTATACACCAATAAATGGTTCCCGAAAAAAAGGTAAGATGAATACTGTGAAGAACTGCAGAGTGCAGTAGATGAGATCTAATTGAGAGATTTGAAAATTGTGATGATTGACCTCAATGCCAAAGTTGGAAGGAGTAATCAAGGTATAGAGAACGTGATGGGTGATGAGGCTTGATCTCAAGATAAATAGTAGAAAGACAAAGAGTATGAGAACGGAATATGCAGTAGAAGCTGAGATATCAATGGAGGAGGAAAGGATTAGTGAGGTACATTCATAAAATATTAAGGAACTATGATCTATAATACAGGGTTTTTAAAACTGAGTTCGATGATAGATTAAAAACGAAAATCGGACAATGGCTAGGTTAAGAAAAGTTTGTAAATCAAATCGCCTAAAGTTACATAGAAAAATGAGGCTATATATCAGCTTAGTGAGATCGGTGTCACTTTATGGAAATGTGTAGTGGTATGACAATGAAACAATATCCAACAGATTTTGTTGGTTTGGGGAAAAACTTTCAGAAGAATATTGGGAGTTAAATGGATACTACAGTATTAGAAATGAGTCTATAAGAGAGATTACTCGAGAGCCATAAGTGGATGATATCAAAGTGAGGGGTACCTGAAGATGGTTTGAAATGCTCTTTGCACTCCCCAAGAAAGATTAGTTCACCAAACAGTTAACTGGGCCACACAAGGCAATAGAAGAGTTAGAAGGTCCCAGGCAAACATGGCTGAGGACTATAGAGCATGAAGTAGGAGATGATGAATGGCAAAGTGTTGATTTTAAAGTTCAAGATAGAGAGAGCAGAGGAAGTTTAACCAAGGCTCTAATATCAAGACAGTGTTTAATGTACAATATATGGGCTGCTTATAAGAGTGCTCTGTGTAGAGGCGCCGATTAGGTAATAACTGAGAGGCTAGGTGAATGCAACTAACTATATCTAAATAGACCATTAGTTTATGTACAAGATATTCCATGCAAGATTGGGAAAAACTCAAACACAGTGATTCAGGAAAATACAGGCTTAAACAGGTGTTTAGTGTGAGGGGAATGCAATATCGATATATATAAAAAACAGAAATACCTTTACAGTGTACAATTGTGTGTTATACACTCGTGTAACATGGCTCCCCTTAAAAAGTATATATGTGGGAACTAGGATGCCTGCTCTGGAGAGGTGCACTGTAGTCTAGTCATCCTGCAGGAGATACGCAGCTATAAGGCAATTAAGGGAGACCCTGTCTTCTTTCGTACGAATGTTAATTAAAAACCACTTTGTTCTTCAACGGATCGCGAGGAAAGGGCTCATGTAAGCAGTCGTAAGTGGTAGCTTCCTAGTGTCGTTGTGCAGGAAAACGTGTGATGCCTTATGCAAATCTATCGGTATGTGTTGCTTCGCTGGGGGCTTTTAAGTCTGACAGTATGGAATAATGTTCTTTTAGGACGACATACACTACTAGGGTGTCCACTTGCTCCCAAAGCTAATCAGAGATTTCCGAGTAAATATTCTCGTGGATCGCCGCGAGAATGTAATCTACTTTGGTGCTTGACTGACTCCCGCCCTTTATGCAACACTGGATTTCAACAGGATGGAACAAGGTGAACTCTTATCTGCTGGCAAAAAGGGGCAGTTTCATTAAGGCAACGTGTGTCGAAGAGGCAGTTTTGGTGGGCGGAATCTTTAAACATTACGGCACAGCAGAGAGAGGGCAGACAGTAAGGAGCAAACACTCGCTGGTCCCTAATATGCGAAGGTGCTAGTTGGGCGATAGCTGAGAGGCGAGGTTAATGCAACTAACTCTATTTCAACGGATCATAAGTTTATGTATAAGTTTTTCCAATCAAGAACGGCACAAAAATAAAAAATCAATCATTCTTAAAAATACAGGATTAAACAGGGTATCAATGCGAGGGGACAGCAGTAATGATATATATATATATATATATATATATATATATATATATATATATATATATATATATATATATATATATATATATATATATATATATATATATATATATATATATATATATATATAAAATGGAAGTAACGTTACAGTGAAAGAGTGTGTGTAAAACACGTATGGTACAGATCTTTAACAAGTCAAGGTTCCTCTTTTGTCTAATAATTTTCAATTATCCTCGGCAATTCTTTTGTTGAATAAAATGGCCACCCATTACTGAAAGCTCGATGAGTTATATAATACACATTTATATCATAATTGTAGCTTCAATAAGAACCCAGTGATGTTCAAACAATGAGTGCGTATTCTCTCCCAGTGTTGATATAAATATTCTGTTTGTTATATTTTGCCAGATTATAAGAAGTACCTTATACATCATGATTGATTGTGTTATAGTGCCTAACCCACTCTTTCAATGAAATTGATTAACATGATATTCTCAACAGAATGTTTATAAAATATTATGAAAAATATATTTCTCAGAATATAACCAACAACTCCAGAAATAAATTGTAATCAAATACTATAGAATTCATGGATCGGTAATTTGAATCAGATTGCCATAACAGTCACAGTCATTTTCTGCTCCCACTAACAAAAACTTGATTTTATTCTAACTTACATTTAAATGCAATAAGTATCATTCATTCCTTAAACACTAATCTACCACAACCTCTTTAGGAAGAATTAGCTATTTTGCAATTCTTTATTTTTAGATCGTCTTAAAAAGAGTCAACAATAGATTATATTATATTGGTTTTCAATTTAAAACATCACAGTATTTTTTATTTTATAATGTTTATGCTTACTTTAGTTTGATATCTTTTCCTTTAAAAGAATTTATTTTTGTTATGAGGTTTTTAGAATTGTGGCGCCAATTTCCGCATGATGATAAGATTTTTTATCGTAGAAAGGCCGTGAATATCGTGAATATGATTTCTCCATAGCCATTTTCCGTATTATTCATCATCAAATTAATTCGTATTGATTTTCATGATTATTGAACTCGATATCTATACCCGATCTTGGTAGGACATCTACGGTATATATATTTTGCATATGTTCTACGAATTTTATGTGTTTAGATGCAAATTATAAAAAAATAGATAATTTCTACCCAATCAATCTTTTTATTTGGAGTAATAGGATAAAGTGAGTTTAATAAAGAATTCCTATTTTTTATTTTTTGAATAAAAGAAAACTTTTCAATTTGTCAATGATTGAATATTCCTCATTCAAAGTGATTCCAGCCTCTAAAAACAGAAAGAAAGGCCAGAGACATTAGATAACATGATACAGCATCGGTAACTGGTAATGTATAACAACTAATCTTTTGAATTGTGGCAGTATTTGCTTCTAAAACTTTTTTTACTCCTATTTATAGCAATTAATTTCAATTCTAGTCATGATAATAATCTCTTAATTGATAATTGATAAGTTCCAAGCTAGATTTTCCCACAAAACGGCTTGAAATTTCATGCTATGAAGTTTTCGGACCGAAAATAAATATCTGTAGTACATTATGTTGGTAAATAGAGAGATAGAGTTTGCCGATAGTATTCTGTTATTATATAAAATCACAGTGGTTTCCTTTGTTGTTTTTTTATATATATCTATTAGACCTATCGTAAGGACTTCTTAAGTCATAAAGAATAATTCTTGCTAAAACTTTCAGGACACAAACATTTTCTTTTTCTTCTTGATACGGTAAGAGTTGTAAACATGTATATCAAAAGGTGTTTGTAAACAATTACTCTTTTATAACTCATGTATGTATTTGTAATAATCATAATAACCTCTTAATGTGCCTCTTCAAAGCCTGAACCCAAAATTAGAAAGCAATATAGGAATCAAGCCCAAGATGTAGGATTCCAGATAGGTTTAAGGTGATTGAAGGTTATTTGGGCTGAAATCTTACAACTAGACATAAATTTTTATTCCTTCATTTCTTCAAGCTTTTATTGACAAACTTGGCCAAAATGTCTGAGGAAATCCATATGCTAAGCGGTCACTTGTCTATTAAAATTATATTTTATACCTACCATTTAAATGTGATATCTAAGAAATTTTCTTATGAATCAACCTTATGATAGACGGTTCAAGTTTATTCACAGAATAGTCATAAAATGCAATTTACAATAACATAATACTTTGCACTTATCCAATGGTTTTTAAAATTATGTGATTTCTGTCGTTACCAATCTTTCATTAAGGTCTATAAAAAGTAGAAATTCTCAGAAAGTTCCGGATATAATCCAGACCTTTACAATTCCTCCCAGGAAGCCATCCTGCAAACAATGGATTCTTATCATCTTTAATTTCATTCTGTACCAGTTATATGCTACCCTTTTCACTTCTTCCTAGCTCCTTTATCTTTTTTCTTTCTTGTTCCTGTTCTTCCTCTTGTTCATCTGGTTCTTCTTCTTATTCTTCTTTTCATCTTTTCTCTGATAGTTGTTTTACTTCTCTTTACTACTTTCATCGCGACCATTCGCTCGTTTATCATGTGATTCTGGGAAACGCAATGCCATTACCTAGGCCGTGCAGTCGAGAGGAAATGTTTTCCTCATCACTTTGGAGAACGGAAGAGATCTGGCGACTAAGTCGTAGCTGAGCTCCCACATAGGAACGGCCTCCCAGATAGTGCTTACCCAGCACTGGGGACACCATGCCTTCACTGACCTTTGTCCTTAGACTTGGCTAACTGCTTTTTTCAGCTAGCCGAGAATTTGGCTTGGAGCCCAGTCGGTTGGCTGGCTGAGATTTTAAGCTAAAGCCTCCTGACTGTTGTCTTTCCTATGAGCTCTCCTGAGGGAATTTCCTGCTGTGAGAAAAGGGGAAACCCTTATCTCTTTGATAATCAGATATGCATACTGCCACGCAACAGCCAGATCATCCGATGCCATGGCTGATGCTACAACTCCCAGAACTAGTGCCGAGAATGTGAAGACTACCTTAATCAAAGGCTTCAAATTATCAACAATGAATCCTGGAACCCAGACCCCTTTTACCACATAGTATTTTGTGAGTGCAATCTCTACCCTGCCCTGCATGCCGAGATTTTCCTTCGTATCCAGTTTCCTACAGGTTTTGCAGTCATGCACAGCAAGCCAACTACCTCCTCTGACACCTCTCCTTCGCATTCCCTGGCCCCTACCTACCACATCGTATCCTACACATTCCCGTAACCCTAACTCAACTCATACACCTTCCAACCCTCTCACTGCTTTTAAAAGGAAGAAGGGGAAGTCCAAAAACGTACCTGTCATTAGTCCTTTCTTGTTTCCCCAGGACCCACCTGCAACCATTCCTATTCCTACTCCTGTGACGGTTCCTGGGTCAGCAGTTCCTGCACCATCTCCTGCTATCATAACAGTTCCTGCCACTGTACTGTGTGCCTCACTTAGCTCCTTGCTGAGGCCTCTACCACTCTCCACCATATATATATATATATATATATATATATATATATATATATATATATATATATATATATATATATATATATATATATATATATATATATATATGGACCCAAGCCAGCTACCAAAGTTCAAGCTTCCTGCCACCTGACAAGCTCCTTCATATGCAGCAGTAGCAGCCATTGCAGCTGGTAACTCAGCAATGAAGGTCACAGCCAAATCCAACCTCAGGAGGAACATTACTATCTCCCCAAGAGATGCCACTTAACTTCTTGACCAGTTATAAAAACATTGCCTCTGCTGCCCGACGAAAGGGCAGCAGGAACATGCCCACCAAGAGAGTCACCTGTACATTCATCGGGCCAATTCCAACTTCCCGGGACATTGGAATATGGGGAACTTTCCCCGTATTGGGATTCAAGCCAGATCCACTGAGGTGCTACAACTGTCAGCGATTTGATCCCCATAAAGAAGACTGCAGGATCCCAGCCATCTGCACACATGGGAGGGAGAGAAACCTTCCCAAAGTCCCCCAACTTTGCCCTTCAACATCATGTGTGGAACAATAAATATCTTGAGTTTTTAAAGAGGATAGCGGCACCATTGACTGCAACCTTAACCACCACCCTGTACTACCGCCAAAGCTGCAAAGAGACCCTTGTACAAGGAGCCATCACCTGCGTACCACCAAATCTTGTTCCTGCCTTGGCAGATACTGCCGTTTTGTTCCTGCTTTCTCTTAAAATTCTGCCACTGCTACTGTTCCCTCTCTAGATCCTCTTACCTTCACCACCCTAGTACCCTCACCCTTATCTCCCTCAGGCTTGCAGAGTCCTTCTCCAGCTCATCCCTTTTTCATCCTTCAGTTCAGTTGCTCTTCATGCAAAATCCCTCCCCTTAGATAAACTCATTACCTTAGTCATCCACTTTGTGTGTAAAATTTGTGCCCTTTAAAATCTCACCTCTCTTGACCTTAAGTCTCTCTTTTCCCCCGTAGCTGTCCTTACCCTAGAGCAGGGATAAGCTTTTTGCTTTGAACTACATTTGTTCTTTCCTACTAGAAATCCTTCTCTCCTCTCCCAGTCTCTTCTACTTTAGGCCTACTGGGACACTCTGCGATAAAACTTCTACATACTCTTAAAACTTTTCCTTTTGTCCCAGTTGGATCCAGGTTTTATGGCCTGGCAGCTATGCTCTTTGGCTGAGAGGCTGCATCTACCTTCTGTGTCTTAGATAGCTGGGTTGATTGGCTTTAAAAGGGTTGAGTTCCTCTTATAATAGAGCTTTGGCTCTTGCAACTACGCTCCTGGTGCGGAGCAGCTGTTTGTACAAAGAGCACACTCTGTCTTCACTTAGGGGCTAGTGCCTTTTGCCAAGAACCCCTGCCCGGCTGAAAATGCCGAGCAATCTGAACCTACGGATAATTGCTACTCGAATGTAGACGTCACGTGTCATGCAAAAACTGTTTTTACGAGAAGCTTAATACTCCCTTGTATTAATTTTAAGTCCACAACACCGTTTCAATGGTTGGTTGGGTGTGGCTAACATTCCCTTCTTTGTGTTACTTTTTAATTAGCTAATTGCAGTCTCTATTTGGGGTATTATTAATTTGTTTCTGATGGCGTGCTTGATTGTTCATTGTAGTGTAAAAAGAATGCAATTAGATCTCCGCAACTCCGCTGCCCCAGCCCTCCCCACCACCTGGACTTACTCCCTGTCTCCTCCTTTCCGAATAAT
>NC_090728.1:19460941-19478441 GCF_036898095.1 Palaemon carinicauda | reverse complement strand
GGCTGGGAATCGAACCCTGGTCCAGGATTCTTGTATGACAGTGATCTTACCATTTAGCCAAATGAGACGGTCACTCATTTTCCAAATTATTCGCTGAGCATCTTTAAAAAGACAATTTCTCATATGAAAATTAAGAATGATGTACTGTATATGCGGGGTAATATAGAACAATGTTTATTATTTGAGGATGCATAGCATGCAGCATAATCCGGAACAATAAAAATCAGGGACTGTAAATGATATAATATTTAATATTTTTCATAATTAAATACTTATGTTTAACCTGGATACTCTAAATGATAATTAATTTCCTGGTTGAAATTCTGGTGAATTTTTAAATGACTGCGTTTTGATTTAGCCACTGGTAAGCTTTGTCTTTTCTTAATCTTTAAAGGCTAACACCTTGAAAACCTATGAAGACATCCTGGAGGATACTAACGCTATAAATCTCATCCTACTAAAGAAACTCTCGGCAGATGCCGTCGATGCAGGGATCTGAAGATAACTAGCAAGTAATATTCAAGATTTGAACAACTTCAATGTGGGTCAATTATCACACTGACCACAACACTCTAGGAAATATGTTTCCACAGAAGCCCATATTTTTTTTGTTTATCTATGCAATTGACCTAGGGCGCCAATTACTCTCCGCCCCAAACTCCACCCCGTAGTTGCTTCAATGCTCTCCGCTCTCTTTCCACGACCCCGCCTAAACATTTGATATCTCCTAATTACTATGATTTTATTGTTACCATTTGTTTACCCTGAGAGTCTCTAAAATGTTATAGTTTCCGAACACTCTTTTTATATATTAGATTTTAACCATTACTGATCTTAGAAGATTGTTTCTTTACTAAGATGTAAAATAAGAATTGATTGATAATGGAGTTTTACATTATTGAAAGAGATATACCAGGGATTGTTAAGGACTACAAGGTTACATACATGAATAGTTAACGATGTGTGAGAAGATAGGTTGGGGCAAAAGGAAGGTCTGGGAGAAAGAGGAGAAGTTTAAAATTCATAGATAAAATTGGTGAGAATTGAAAGAGGAAGAGAGGAAAGAATTCAAATAGTGCTGTAGGAAATATAAATACTTATACGTGGAGAGGGAAAAAACTAATAAATAATTGAAATGTAAGGCGGAGAGAGAGAGAGACAGAGAGAGAGAGAGAGAGAGAGAGAGAGAGAGAGAGAGAGAGAGAGAGAGAGAGAGAGAGAGAGAGAGAGCTGACTGTTGAAGATTGAATCCAAAAGGCCATTGAACCATCTTTGCCATGTATAATCGCGCTTTCGGACTTCTGGAATGAGCATGTAAACTTCTTTCCTCCCAGCTTTAAGGGAAGCGAGACATGGTAATTGGTATGAAATTGCATGCATGTAATTTGAGTCATCTTTCCACTTTAATTAAAGGCATATGAATTTCCGTCTTGAAGGAATTAGATAATGAATACTCACATTATTCGTTAGAGAGAGAGAGAGAGAGAGAGAGAGAGAGAGAGAGAGAGAGAGAGAGAGAGAGAGAGAGAGAGAAAATGGTAAAAAGTCAAAGTTTAATGAAAAAAAAGTTGATACAAAAACAGAAAATAGCTGACTGCCTCATAATGTATGCAATTTAAATGCTTGAACCAGTGAATGTCAAAGAACACTAGGGAAAGAAATAGATACGCATTATGTAAGGAACATCTGTGCACCCAGCAACAATATTGAATGAGATGAAAGAACACTTGCAAGTAACAATATCAGAAAATAAAAATTATATGCGTACAAAATGTTTATAGCACAATTCCTAAAGAAAACCGTAAGTAAGATTAGTGGATTTTTTAATGTAGAGGGGATCAATGTATTATATTTCTATGCTGTAGTCTACTTGATTATTATATCCTAAAGTTTTCTCATTTCATATATGTAATACAAGTTATTTCCCCTGCCTTCAGCAACTAGGCCTATGATGACTTTAACATAATTCATTATTACAAAGGTGATTTCATTAGCCATTCACAGACTTTTCAAAATAATATAACATCAATTTATTTACCGTTGAATGCTATCTCCGTCTGTAAGAGTAAGGGAAATCAAGTTTTATATGACTCATTGCAAGGTTCATTGCTTACCAGAAAGCTCAATTTGCTAGGAAATCACTAATCCTTATTTAGAAACACTTCACCCATGTAAGAATTCCAAAGGCAATTCGTTATCTTACAAAAAAAGTATATTAGCCATCCATACAACATTGCACCTCCCATATGAACAATATGCAGTGTGTGCTTTGGACACTACTGAATGGTCAACTTCCTTGTTTCATGTACCTCTGTCAAATTATTATCTCTTAATTCCAAAATTTAAGAAAGTTTATTAATGTCTACAAAACAATAGCATCTGGTCAGAACAAACTAAATATAACACGTTTATTAATCTTTTGAAACACGAGTACATTTTTTTTTCTTCGTAGAGCTCCTTATGCATCCAATAATTTCTAGTCGTTTCTTTCTTTTATTGTTTGTGTGCACAAATCATCATAAAAATGTGAAATAAAATGTCAATAGAAATGGAATCTATCTATGTATGACATAAGAAGTAGGGTAAATTTCAGCGCTAATAGTATTTTTGCCAAAATTTAAATAATAGAATATACAAAAAGATAGGATCTGTGGCTTGAGTGATATAACATTTAATTTGAGTTGTGACAAAAAAGGTTATTTAAAAAGCTAATGCGGAAAGATTGATCCATTGAACCCTACCTTTCATTACCGCCACCAGTGAGGCTATAAAATGCACTGCGTTCATTTATCTATTTATCTCTTTGTTTGTCTGTTAAGAGGATTACGTCAAAACTTTTTGCAGAATTTTCATTAAATTTTAACAACAGATAGGAATCATGCTATGAAAGAACTCAATAAATTTTCGAAGTGATTCAGATCAAGATCGGGATTTTTGTTACTATTGTTTTTATCATAAAGTCTCATACAGTAGATTCATTCACATATGAAAAAGGGAAAGCTTGGTCCGTAGATTTGAGTAATATCTTGACAATCTTCATTGGAGGTGGTTGGAAATCTCTGATTGTGTTTTTTATTTATATGTTTAGTTATTTTACCAGCAATTACTTTTTTTTAAGCATTCCTGAGATAACTTTGCTAAATTTTAAGGGCACCCAGTAGAATATAATCAACCAGGATCTGATCCAAAACACAGAACAAGAGCCTCTGCCCCTAATGTCCTTTTGAAACTTATTGCCTCAGGAAAAACGTTACAGATTATTGACTAGTTATTTGTCTCTAAACAACAACAATACAACCGAAAGCGGTTAGAAGATACAATGGTCTGTATTATTGAACGTTAGAAATTAGATTTTCTCTTTTATTGGGAGACCTAACTTCTCTCAAGTCATTTTTATGGTTTTGGTCAAAGCATATTCTAAAAAATACCTTAAAATTGAGCTTAGCATTGCTTTCAACGAAGGGTTAAATCTACTTACAGCAAACACTGTGGTTCCTTATATGAGGCAGAATCTCAACAATCAGAGTATTCATAAGTCAAATACATTTTTAGGGTACATGGAACATAACGGTAACTTAAAAGGATCTCAATACCTAAAGAAAATAGGCCTATTTGAAAGACAAAATGGAAAAAAACGGGGGAAATAAATGGTGTAAAGTACTGTTAATGATCGTTTTTATATAAATTAAAAAACTCGTATGAACCTTACAATAGAACAAATAGGTGGATGTTGCAGCCGTTCTATCTTGACAGAGACAAACAAAGCGCATGTGCACAGGCAGGTAGAGCGTGAATATTGATACATATATATATATATATATATATATATATATATATATATATATATATATATATATATATATATATATATATATATATATATATACATATATATATATATATATATATATATATATATATATATATATATATATATATATATATATATATATATATATATATATATATATATATATATATATATATAAATATACATATACATATATATATATATATATATATATATATATATATATATATATTTATATATATATATATATATATATATATATATATATATATATATATATATATATATATATATATATATAATGGATTTTGATCAAAGTGAAAAATATATCTTTGGGCGAGAGGGCCTTGTCGTCGTGATGGAATGGTTCTTTTAGGTTACCATCTAAGGGATATTTGCTACGGTGATAATATCAGAGAATTAAACCGAAGTTTTGCAGGATTCTAACTCCTGGCGCGAGTATCCAATAAAGGATATCGCATAAGGCAATCTTAACCCCGAATAGATTCAACTCTTCGATGTAAGGGGGAGGAGTGGCAAAAGTAAGGAGGTGCCGTTCTAGGTACCTGGCAGATCTCCTTACCTACTACTACAGCAACGTCATTCCTTTTCTTGCCGTTAAGCATAAATGTTCACAGATAAAGTAATTTTGGGAGGGGTCAGCAAAATGGTGGGTCCATCAGGACAACATGGCCCTCTCACCCAAAAATAGATTCTTCACTTTGATCAAAATCTGTTTTTTTGTCTCAGGCCATGTCTTGATGGAACCATACTAGAGAATTGTCTTGATATTACTATTAGCTGTGGGTTTGTGTAAGTGCCTTCAACCTTGAGTAAATTTCCTTATCTGGTTTAGTAGACCTATATGTGAAATTCAAGAAGGCTGTCATTTACACTAAGCCTGGAGCTGGATTAGTACTTCCTGCCCCCTGCAGGGAAAATGTCGATATTGACAATGAGCATTCAAGGTTTGTATTTCCGTTGGAATAAAATGGAAAACTTTAGAGCTTACCTTTTTTACTTCCCATGAGAATATAAGTTTCGTTCCATCAGATATCTTTATTGTGATTTCAAGACATAAACCCTATAGAGGGATTGAACAAAACTTTATTTTATTTTATTAGTCTATAACTGAGGGAGCAGTAATAAGACACAAATACGTTTTAAGTATTTTATTGTGCAACCAATTTATCAAATGTAGTTACAACAAAGTATGAATCTGCTCCAGCATTACAACATATAAAAGTCTATATTTTCTCATGTAGAAAAAAAAAATATAAATACATCATCAGAATAGCCCCACTCAATGATGTGAAACCAAATCTCTCTGACATGTTCAGATGTTCGGAAATGCATAAACACTGTGACGCAGACATTCACTCAGCACTGGTGTATTAGTCAGATATGCACCTACATAGAACAGCATGTTAATCATAGCTGTGATCTGCACTAGAGGGTAGGTGTACCCATGCACCCAATGCTCTGTAAAGTCCCAAAACAGTCCACTGTTCATCGCAGTGTTTAACGACACTACCCACCGCAGCCAAAAAGTGTTTTATTTCATGTACTTGCTTTGCATAATGTTTGTAGAAGACCCTGGATGATTTCCACCCAGTGTATGAGCAGTCTTTCAAAGTCCATATGTTAAAGTAGTTCAACGAAGAAGTAACTTTCCTCGGATCGTGACCTGAGGGTGTACTGTCAGGATCCGCTCTGCGAATAAAGTAGGTGAGCATCGCTCTCAGTTATCTTATAGATATGTTTGATCCTGGGGTTTTGCCTCTGAAGAGCTCTCCTCCCTTGAAGTTTAAAGTTCTTCTAAGATAGACCTTAAGACCCTCTACTGGGCACAGAGAGGCATCTTCTTTCAATGAGCAGATTCTCCAAGGACCCCACCTCTTGGTGGGTAGATCTTTCTTGGCGAGAAAGGCAGTATCAGAAAAAAGGTTCATTTCTCCTGAGTCTAAGAACTGAATATGGCCTACGTTTCTGGATAAGGCCACTATTTCACTAACTCTAGCCCCTTAGGCTATTGCAAACAGAAAAATTACTTTCTGTGTTAAATTCTTTAGAGTACAATCCTCATTGTCTAGGTTCGAAGCATAGTGCAAGACTTTGTCCAAAGACCACGTTATGGGCTTTGGTGGGGTTGCTGGCTTGAGTCTAGCGCATGCTTTCTGGATCTTCTTAAAGATTTCACCAGAGAGGTTCAACTCAAAAGCGTACAGAATTGGTCTAGCCAGGGATGATTTACAAGAGGTAATTGTAGTAGAGGCCAGTCCTTATTCATGTAGGTGTATGAAGAATGCATGACAAAAATCTATTGATATCTCAGTCAGTTTCATTGCTTTCACAAAAGGACACCCATTTCTTCCAAAACGATTCGTATTGTCTCCTAGTCGAACTTGACTTATATTCTTCAATGAAGTCAACTTTATCCTTCAAGATTCCAAACTTTTTGATCGCTGCTAAGGCGAGAAAATCATGAGATGTGGGTTGCTGGTTCTCGACGATGAATCGTAGACAGTCAACTTCTGGACCAGTTGAGATAGTACTGGATTCGGCAGAGGAAACAGCTTCAGTTTCAACTCTAGGACTAGAGGGAACCAATGGCTTTTGGGCCACTTAGGGGCCACCACTGCTGCTGTCCTTCTGAAGAATCTTAGCTTGTCGAGGACTCTCAGCAGGAGATTGCTTGGTGGAAACAGGTAAATGCAATTCCACCTGTTCCAGTCGAGGGACATGGCATCCATCGCTTCTGCTTGAGGATCCATGTCGCTCGTTACGAAGAGGTCGATTTGCAGTTCCGGCACTTTTTCCAAGATGATGGAGAATGAGTCTGCGTCTAGGGACCATTCTTTCTCTATGGGCTTTCACCTGGATAGAGTGTCCGCCGTCACATTGCGGAACCCTTGTAGGTGAAGTGCTGATAGGTGCCATCCCTTCCTCCTTGCCAGGTAGAAAATGGGTAACATCATATGGTTGATGTGGGGTGATCTCGAGCCTTGTCGATATAGACACTTTACTATCACCTCATTGTCCAGGACCAATTTTATGTGGATTGATCTACGAGGGGATAGTTTCTTCAACGTCAGGAAAACTGTCATAGCTTCCAAAATGTTGATATGAAAGGTTTTGAACTGCTGCGACCAATTCCCTTGCACATTTTTGTCGTGAGAATGGCCTCCACATCCTTCCAAGGAGGAATCCGTGTGTATCAGCACTGATGGTTGTGGTGGTTGCAGGAGAATTGTCTATTCTAGACTCTTGGCTGTTGACCATGGGCTTAACTGCTTGCGCAACAAAGTGGGGTTAACCTTAGTTGATCTCTTTGAGCGTTTGATGCGTATTTCCTCCAGACTCCTGAAGCATCTTTCAGACGTGCTTTTAGCACCGGGTCTGTCACTGCTGTAAACTAGAGAGAGCCCAATACTCTTTCCTGTTAGCGTCTTGAAAGCCTCTTGTGATGGACTAGCCTCTTGACAGATCCTGCTATATCTCTCCTCTTCTTGGATGGAATGGAGAGGTGGTGTTACTTTAAGTTCCATTGGATTCCTGGCCCCTGGAACTGTTGAGCTGGAGAGAGACGAGACTTCTTGTGATTGATCTTGAAGCCCAGATGTTCCAGCAACTGGACCACCTTGTAGGCTGCTTGCAGACAAGTAGTCTTGAATGCTGCCCATACCAACCAATCGTCTAGATATGCTACCACTTGAACTCCTCCAGTGCGTAGCTGTTAGACGATTGTGTCTGCTAGCTACGTGAATATCCTTAGGGCTGTGTTCAGTCCGAAGGCCATTGCTCTGAAGACAAACTTATTTTTCAGTAGTTGGAATCCTAGGTAGGAGGAGAAAGGGCGACTCATTGGAAGATACCAGTAACTATCTGCTAGGTCTAATAAGACCGTGTACGCCCCTTTGGCAGAAGGGTCCTAATGTATTGCAAAGTAAGCATCCGGAACATGTTGTTCTCAATGAACTTGTTGAGTGGAGACAAGTCTAGAATGACTCTGAGTTTTTTCTTAGTCCTTCATGGGAACACAAAACACCCTTCCTGGAACTTGATGGACCTCGCTTTCCTTATTACCTTATTGTTCAAGAGTTCTGAGGTATATTCCTCCAACAATGGGGTGGAGTGTTGGAAGAATTCTGGAAAACAGGGTTGAGTTCTGCTCCATTTCCACCCGAGTCCATTCGTGATTAGGCTGTGGGCCCAGGGATCGATGGTCCAATGATCCCAAAAGTGAGGCAGTCTACCTCCTACCTGGAACCTCTCATTGCTTGGGGGTCTTGCGGATTTGTTTCCGCAACCATGTCCTCCTCGGCCCTCAGAGAAGTTACCTCCTGGACAACTTCTCTTAGGGCCTTTTCCTTTCTGACTCAGGCGAAAGGAAGTCGACTGCCTCTCAAAGGTAGGGTTAAAGACTGGTGACTGGGCTACCAGTTGTTGAGGGACCATCTGAAAGGGGGTCTGAGGCATTGTGGTCATATTTATGGCGGGGAGTTGTGCAGGTCTTCAGGGTCTTCTTGCCTTTTTATTCTTGGGCTGAGGACCTCTGTCCGAGAAAGATTTCCTGTTCGAGGTCATGCCCCACTTTTGGAGAAGGTTCCAGTTCTCCGTGGCTGCTCTGGTAATGATCTCCTGGACCAGTTCCTGTGGGAAAAGGACTTTACCCCAGATGCTCGAGGTAATCAGCTTCCTTGGTTCGTGTCTGATGGCTGGTAGCTGAGGCCAGAACGAACTCTCTATACGCTCTCCTTGCTCTGAGGAAAGCATATAAGTCTTTCACAAGGGTACCCATGTGAGACTTAGCCAGGATGATGAACATTTCTGGGGCATTATGTTGACATGCACTCATGTCCAGACAGTTCTGATGAGATAGGGAAGCCACAAGTCTAACCTTCGACTCCTGTTCCTTCCTCAGAAGATGGTCTGGCAACTTCGGAAGGTTTTCATTGAACTATAGGCCTGCTACATCTGGATCCAACTTAAAGAACGAGAAGGTTAGGTGGACATCCTTCCACTTCTCCTCACAGGTAGGCAGTGCTAGAGAGAATGGCTTGCATTCCTCCAGGGTTGGACAGGGTTTTCACTCATCGACTGTCTTGACGGCAAAGTCTAGTGCTTTTTCCGTAAATGGGAAAGAGATGGAGGAAGGGGCAAGAAAGGTTGGGGGTTTCTTGCTCAGTGCTGAGACTTTGGAGTTGGTGTACCCGGCTCCCTTCAAGGCTTTGGCTACCGTTTCCTCTCGGGCTGAGTTTTCATCCAGCAGTCTCACGTAGCAGTCTGGATAGGCCGAAAAGTTAGGCCAGAACTCAAGGTCTTCAATCAGCGCGGCCCCCAACTTCTCAGAGACGAACAGTTTTCCATTCAACATAGGTATATGATCCGCATACCTCCAGGGATTAGTTTCGGAGCAGTGAGGGAGATCCGACACTCTAAGATGCTTCTTAGCAGTGCCCTGGGGGATCTGGGGTAGTCTATCCTCTCCTGCAACAGTTTTTGCTTCTGATTGAGTGATTCGTCTCTTGTTCCTTTTGGAACAATTCCATCATCCGTTGAATAATTGTTAAAATATCTTCATTTTTGGTGATCTGGGCAACTGGGGGTGGAGTTGGGGCCCTGGATGTTGACGGCATAGGTTGGTATGCCGTCACGGCGAATTGATGATCTCCTGTTGCTGTTGATATGGATCCTTCTTCCCCTACTATGTTTTCATCAGGGCCACCTTATTGATGTCCGACTCGATCTTCAGTTATATTTAAGGGGGTCGGACCTGTTCCTGAGGCACCACTGCATTTGGCAGAGCCTTGGGGAACAATAAGCCTCCAAGGGAGTCATTTGGTAAGTATGGTCCTGGAGAGTTCTTCTGGATCCCTTTCACCCATTTGCGAAGGGTGTCCCTCGTTTTATCTCTAGTCTCTATGATGACTAGGGGGGCTTCGCCGAAGCCGTTGGCCAGCGGGGTTGAGCAGGTGGTGCAACCCTTCGGGTCCCAATACCTTAGGACTCCTGACAAGATGCAGCAGGGGGTACGAGTCCTGCATTTCGTGTGACCAGAAAAGTCTTTCCCTTTGTGGTTGCAGAACAACGCTGCGCACTTCTCCATCGGCTCCTCCTGTATAGGATAAGGCCAAATGAGTATTCATGTTTTTATATCATTGATATAAAAGTATTAAGTTTTTAAATAACAATAGTATTCACCATTCTTTATGGTAACTTAGGATAGTAAGGTTGAAAGGAAGTAGAAAAGACACATACCTGTATTTCCTCTCCCAGGGCATTGCTGAGACCTCCGTCAGTATTGATATGCAGTTTCCTTGATAGGGAGAATACAAGGTAGAAAAAACTCTAGGAACTAGAGTTAGAGTTAGTAAACAGATTTTGAGCAAAGCAAAAAATCTATTTTTGGGTGATATCGCCATGTCGTCCTGATGGAAGGTTCCCTTAGGTATCTTTCTTAGGTATATTTGGCTACAGTGATACTCCCAGAGAATTGACCACAGTTCTCCAGAATTCTAACTCCTGGCACAAGTATCCTTAATATAACTTTTAAGCATATTGCATAATATTAGGGGAAGTATTTCTTAATACGACACATAGCAATCTTCACCCCGAATAGAATTTTCAACTTCAGGGGGAAGAGTGGCGAGTTTGAAGGGGAGCCGTTGTCTACAGTAGGTTACCCGGTGGATCCCCTCCTCGTACTACTATGGCGTAACTATTCCTTGTTACATTTAAGCATGGATAGCTGCAGATAGAGCAGTTTCAGGTGGGGTCTTTCGTTACATAGTTGTATACTCCTTTTCGAAAGAAGTGAGGGTCCATCAGGATGACAAGGCGGTGTCACGCAAAAATAGATTTTTCGCTTTGCTCAAAATCCGTTTTTTGGGCTCAGCCATGCCGTCCTGATGGAAGTACAGCTTCCTGGCTAGTACAGTGGTAACGAGTTTCCCTAGCATTCGCATGGTAGCAGATCGATCCCCGCCCCGGACCGTGAGTTTAAGCTGTTTACCGGTGAGGCCACTGCTGTTGTTGGGCACCACAGTGGGGTGTTGGGCTTTCCCGGCTGATGTTCTGGTGAGCATCTATTCTGGTGAAACTAGAACTGAAACCAGACACCTGTAACCTTTAACCTTTAATTACTTGAAAGTATTATATCTGTGGATTTGTATAAGTGCCTTTACTTTGAATGAGTTCCTTATATGGTCTCCTAGACCTATATATATGACATTTCCATTATTTGCCATATCCACTAAGCTTGGAACTAACTTAGGGCTTCCTGCCCCGTGCAGGGAAAGTGTCAACTTCGACTATAAGGATTCAAAGTTTGTATCTCCATAGGGACGGACGGTAAATCTCAGAGATTACCTTTTATCCCTTGGAAATCTGTACTCTGATTTTAAGTTGGGCCCTTCTAGGGTTTTAATAAAATATCTTGTACACTTTATTCGTCTATAGCTGAGATAGCAGCAATATGACGCAAATACGTTCAGTATTTTACCTTGTAACTAGATTATCAATTGTAGTTACAATCAGGCATGAATCTGATCTGGCATTGAAACACATCAGGGTCCATATTTTCTCCTTTTGGGAAAATATATAATTTCATCGAAATGATGCCACTCAATGGAGATGTGAAACCAAATCTGACAGATTTGCACAGATTTTGGAAATGCCTGAACACCATGACGCAACGTTCACTCGACACTGGTGTTATCGGTCAGATATGCACCTATATGGAACAGTGTGGTAATCATCATGGTGATTTGCACTTGGGGGTAAATGTACCCATGCACCCGATGCTCTGGAAAGTCACAAAGCAGTTCACTGTTCATCGCAGGCTTAGACGACGGGCTTCTAAAACTACCCTCTGTCACCACAACATATCTTATTTATGTAGTTGCTTCATATAGTGTTGGAAGAAGTTACGTGAAGAAGCAATTTTCTTAGCATCATGAACTGCGGCTGAGCTGTCAGGATCCGTTCTGCGAATAAATAGGTGAGCATTGCTCTCAGTTAATTTAGGGATAGATTTTTTATCCTGAGGTTTCGCCTTGGAAGAGCTATCCTTCCTTGAAGTCTGAAGTTCTATGACGATAGACCTCAAGACACCCTAATGGGCATAGGGAGATATCTTCCTTCAGTGGGCATATTCTCCAAGGACCCCACCATTTTGTGGGCAGCTCGTTTTGGCGAGAAAGTAGGATTGGGAAAAGGATTCAGTTCTCCCTCATCTGTGAACTGAATATGGCCTGCATCCCTGATAGGCCAAAATTTCACCAACTCTAGCCCCTGAGGCTATGGCGAACAGAAAATTGAGTTTCCTTGTTAGCTCTTTTAGAGTACAATCCTCATTGTTCAGGTTCGAAGCATAGTGAAACACTTGACCAACGCCCATGTAATGGGCTTTGGAGGGGTTGTCGGTTTGGGTCTAATGCATGCTTTGGTACCCTAAAAGGGGTTTGCTTATGAGGTTCTTCTCAAAGGCATATAGAAGAGGTCTAGTCAGGGCCAACTTACACGTGGCTATCGTAGTGAAAGTCAGGCCTCGTCCCAGTAGGTAAAAGCAGACAGAAATCTGTTGAAATTTTTGTTGGCCCCCTTGTTTTCCCGAGTGTTACCCCTTTCTTTCAAGACAATCCAAATTGTCTCCTGGTTGAACTGGACTTGTACTCTACAATGAAGTCGGCCACATTCTTCGAGATCCCAACCATTGTTCGCTGTTAGGGCGAAAAAAAAATTAAGAGATGCAGGTTGTTGGTTCTCGAGGATGAAATGTAATAGCCGACTTCTACACCAGTTTGGATAAAATGGGTCTGGCAGAGGACTTTTAGCAGGATATTGGTTGGTGGAAACAGATGAATTCGATTCCATCCATTCCAGGTGAGAGACATGACGTCTATTGCTTCCGCTTAAGGTTCTCATAAGGGGCTACATAACGTGGTAGTATCTTGTTGTTGCTCGTTGTGAAGAGGTCTTTCTGCAGTTCCGGGACTTTATCGAAAATAAAGGAAAATGAGTCTGCGTCTAGGGACCATTCTGTCTCAATCGGTTTTCGCCCGGATAGAGCATCCACCGTCACATTGCGGAACCTTTGAAGGTGAACTGCTTGATAAGTGGCATCTTTTCTTCCTTGCTAAGCGGAATATGGCTAATATCACATGGTTGATGTGAGGTGAGCTTGAGCCTTGTCGATTAGACATATTACTCTCACCTCGTTGTTGAGAGCCAATCTGACCTGGACTGTTCTGCGAAGTGATAGTCTCCTCAATGTCAGGAGGACTGTCATAGCCTCCAAGAAGTTGATGCGTATCACCACTGATGTTTGTGGTTGTTGCAAGAAAATATTCTGTGCTAGGCTCTTATTCGTTTACCACGGCCTTAATGGTGTGCGCCGGTCGGTGTCAACCTTGTTGATCTCTTCGAGGGTTTGATGCGTATCTTCTCCAGACTCTTGGTGCATCCTTTGGCTGTTCTTCTAGCATCGGATCTGTCACTACTGCGAACCAGAGAGAGCCCAGTGCTCTTTCCTGTTGGCATTTTGAAACCCTCTTGCGTTGAATTAGTCACTTGACAGATGCCGCTATTTCTTTACTCTTCTTTAATAGAATGGAGAGGTGGTGTGATTGTAAATCCCATGGATTCTTAACCATTGAAACTTGAGAGCTGGAGAAAGGCGAGACTTTTAGCGATTGATCTTGAGACACAGGTGTTCCAGGAACTGGATCACCTTTCCGGCCGTTTGCAGCCAAGTAGCCTTGGATGCTGCCCGCACCAACCAATCGACCAGTTATGTTACTACCTGTACTCCTTCGGAGCATAGGTGCTGGACGATCGTGTCCGTTAGCGTTGTAAATGCCTTTGGGGCTACGTTCAGTCCAAAGGGCATGGCTACAAGGACAAATTTTGTCTTCTGTAGCCTGAATCCTAGGTAAGAGGAGAGGGGGCAACTGACTGGTAAGTGCCAGTAAGATACTGCCAGGTCTATCGAGACTGTATCCGCCCCTTTTTTAGGTAGAAGGGTACTTATGTGTGACACTCTAAGCATCCAGAAGTTGTTCTCGATGAACTTGTTGAGTGGTGACAAGTCTATAATGACTCTGCGTTTGTCCAAGTCTTTCTTGGGAATGCAAAACAGCCTTCCTGAATTTAGATGGACTTCACTTGCCTCATTACCTTCTTGTTCAAGAGTTTTGAGGTATGTTCTTCCAATAAGGGTGAAGTGTTGGAAGAATTTGGAAAGGTAGGTTTTTGTACCATTTCCAACCAAGTCCATTCGTAATTTGGCTGTGGACCCAGGGATCAAAGGTCCAATAATTCCGAAAGTGGAAAAGTCTACCTCCTACCTGGAACCTTTCCTTTTTCATAGGTTCCTGAGGATATGTTTCCATGACCACGTCCTCCTACACCACTGGGGGATTTCCAGAGGATCCTCTTTTGGGTCCCTTACCTTTGTAGGGCTGAAAAGTGGTCGAGTACCTTTCAAACCCTGGATTAGATACAGGTACCTGATTACCAGCTGATAAGAGACCATCTGGAGGGTGGTTTACTGCTTGACTACCATTTGAGGCACCATGGCCATGATCACGTTCGGAAATTGCGCAGTTCTAATGATGATTTCCTCTGAGGACCTGCCTCACTTTCGGAGCTGGTTCCTACTCTCCGTGGTGGGTTTGATAATGACTTCTTGGACCACTAGACCCCAGATACATGATGGAATCAGTTTACTGGAGCGTTATTAAAGTCCTGCACACATTTTTAAGCATTTCTGATGAGACAAGGATGTGATAAGACTATCTTTCTTCTCCTATTCCCTTCTCAAAGGATGATTTGGCAACTTTGGAAGGCTTGTATTTCTCTAAGATTGGGTAGGGTTTTCCTTCTTCGACTGCTCTCATGACACAGTCTAGGGCTTTCCTCAAAAGGGGGAAGTTTCAAGAGGAAGGAGCAATGAAGGTTGGATGCTTCTTGTTCAATGCTGAGACTTTGGAGTAAGTATATTCGACCCGTTTCCAGGTCTTGGTAAAGATGGCTTGAGCCTGGTTATGTTCGAGGACCATGACTTCCTTCGGTATAGTCTCCTCACGGGATGTGGGCTCATCTCACAGTCTCAGATAGCAGTCTGGGTACGCTGAAAGCTGGGCCAGAGTTGAAGCTCCTCAAGGGGATTGGACCCCAACTTCTAGGAGAGATAAAGCTTCCCATTCAACATGGCATGTGTTCCGTCTACCTCCAGGGGTTAGTTTGGAGCAGTGAGGGAGGTCAGATAATTCAAATGGGCTTAGTGGAGTCCCTCGAAATGCCAGGGCGTTTCCTTCCCTGTACCTCTCTCTTCATCTCTTTGAGATCTTACTTATTCTCCTCTCGTTCCTTCCGGAACAGTGTCAGCATCTGTTGGATCGGCTCTAGTAGCGTTTGCTCCAGCCCACCTGTCTAGCCAGTTGGGGAGTTGGGGTTGTAGAGGTTGAGGGCAAAAGAGGATATGCCAGCACAGTGAGCTGAGGAACCTCAGTCACCATCAAACGGATCCCTCTTCCTCCGTGGTTGGTTGAACCACTCCTTATTTAGGGCCTTCTAGCAGTAGGTCCTATCCGGTGTCCATGGATACCTCTGACATCCTATCTTGGTGGATGTCTAAGCTTTGCAGTGTTTATTGATATCTGTGTCCACTGTTTGTTGGATAGGAGATGCTGGACCTATGCCTCAGGCACAAACGTATTCGATTGAGCCTTAGGAAACCGTGAGCAATACAAAGATTTGTTAGGTAGCTAAGGTCCTGGAGAGTTTTTCTAAAAGCGTCATACTCACCTTTGGTGGGTTTCCCTTCCTGTATCCCTTGACAACGTAGTGTCAAGGATATCTTTTATATAACCGTCGGACAGCAAGGTTAGGCGATCGGAGCGACCTTTTGGGTCCCAGAACCTCAGGTATCCTGACACGATGCAGCAGGGGCATAAAACCTGTATATTGTATGCCCACAAAGTCCTTACTCTTGTGGTTGCCCAATACAATTGTACACTTCGCCATTATCTCCTGTAAAGGAGAACAAATGGTGAATGAGTACTAGATTGTTTATATCATTGATATAATAAATGTTTAAAATACAGGTCCCAGTACTTTAGGGATCCGGGTACGATGCAGCAGGGGGCATGAGACCTGCACATCATTTGGCCACAAAAGTCCCTACTTTTGTGGTTGTAGAACAGGACTGCACACTTCACCTTAGCTACTTCCTGTAAGGAAAAAAAAGAGTGAAATGAATATAGGGTAATTTATCTCACTGATAAATATACACATGTATAAATATTATGCTTTAATATTATTATCATAGCTTAGGATAGTAAGCTTGAAAAGAAGTAGAAAAGACACATATCTGTGTTTCCTCTCCAGGCAATTGCTGTGATCTACAATATTAATATTCTTATTTTCTTTATTGGGGAAATTACAGAGTGGAATAACTTTCATACGTAGAGCCGGAGTCAGTGGATAATAATACTAACTCCACCACTTGTAAAAAATTAATACTGATAGGTAATCATTGGTGTTCCGATGTTCTAGGATTCATCAGAATGTTGAAGGAATACTTCACTTCATTATTATTAAAATAGTCTCAGCAATGGACTGTGAAAGGATACACAGAGTATGTAGGAAATTTCATACTACTGTATCATTATATAATGTAGTTTTCTGTGTTGTCTAATACTGTAGGTTTGCCGGTATGCTACCAGGTTAGGCTAGTACCTGGCAGCAGTAGCTGACAGAGAGAGAAAAAGAATGAAAAGAAGGACTACTATAATACTATAGTTTAGTACAATAATTAGGGGTGTAGGGACTACTGTCTCTACTGCCTTCTTTCCAGAATGAGGATTCAAATGGAAGGTGAGTAATACAGTGATTCTAGCTTCCATCCAGCCATAATTTCTGTTGCCGGTTGTACTCCCGGTTACAGGGTTTGTGGTTGGCAGTCCAAGATATGACTGAAGAATACTCAAAAGTATAATGGGTTTCACACCGGCAGCCGTCACGGCCGGCTCAACCTTTCCCGGAGCTTAGCTTCCGTTAGGGAGATGGTCGAAGCGGCAGCCTAACCACCTTTGTAGGAGCCCGACCGGTAACCCAGTCAGCCCGGCAAGCGGGGCGATCGTAGAATACCGGCCACAGTAATCGTGGACTAGAGGACAGAAGGTGAAGGGAAAGGGTCTTATATTTTACAGAGAAAGGTGGTGGCAGGCATGCCTCCTACTTTCGGCTGTGAGTCAAGGAAACAAGGTTTCCTATGCCAGAGCTGTCTTGGGTGGCAGAGGAATAACGATTCCCAGGCCTGAGACATTGCCAGATATAAGACATGTCTTCTAGTCTACAAGGGAGAAAGATGGCAGCAATTATACCAACCAATTTCGGTTATGGACTACGGAAGCCGAACTTCCTATGCCGGCAACGATGTAACCAGCAGGAGAAGGACTATTCCCCTATCGGTACCGTTGTCGGCAGAAAACCCTGAGTTACTGTCGTATTCCAAAGCTGGGATACTCGCCGGCAAAGAAGATCGATAGAAAACATTATCCGAGCCAAGCCGGAGTACACTACTCGATGGCAATGACAAATATAGGGTTGTCACTGGGGTTTGGCTGCACTCAGGGGGAAGGAAGGAAGCCGAACTTCCTATGCCGGCAATGATGTAACCGG
>NC_090728.1:19425941-19453441 GCF_036898095.1 Palaemon carinicauda | reverse complement strand
GCTGTATGTGGAGATCATTCATCTAGTTCACGTACCACTGTATATAGAAAACTATTCTGCTAGCTCACATACAAGTGTGTGGAAAAGTATTCTGCTAGTTAACATACTGTTGAGTGTGGTGAACAAAGCTGTTAGATCACATATAACTGTGTTTGGAGAATTATCCAGGTAGTTCACATACACCTGTGTGTGGAGAACTATTCTTGTAATTCACAAATAACTGTGTGTAGAGAGCTATTCTGTGAATTCACATACAGCTGTGTGTGGGGAACATAGTGCTAGTTCAATTATAGCTGTGTTTAAAGAACTACTGTGCATTTTTACATACAGCTGTGTGTGAAAAAATTTTCTTCGAGTTCTGATATAGATGGGTGTAGAGAACAATTTTGCAAGTTCAAATATAGGTGTGTGTGGAGAACATTCTGCATATTCACATACAGCTGTGTGTGAAGAATATTCCGCTAGTTCACATACTTTTATGTGTGGAGAACATTCTGTTAGTTCACATACAGCTGTGTATGGGAAACTATTCTGCTAATTCACATAAAGCTTAGTGCAGAGAACATTCTACTAGTTCACATATAGATGTGTGAATCTGGATATTTATTCTGCTAGTTAACATAAAGCTATGTGTACAAAGCATTTTTTTTTGTTCACATACAACTGTGTGTGGATAACATATGGTTAGTTCACATACAGCTGTGTGTGGAGAATATTCTGTTATTTCACACGCAGCTGTGTATGGAGAAATATTCTGCCAATTCACATTAAGCTTTGTGTAGAGAACATTTTATTAGTTTTGTGACGGCGCCCAGTAAGGCTGTGAACTCAAAGGCAGATTGGAAACGACTGAGTTATATTATTTTAGAACATTCTCCTTATATACAAAACCTCAAGGCAACAGGACATAACAAGTTCACAAGACAGACAATATTACAGAGGAAAAACCAGACATGAATTTTCATGTTCGTTTTAGTGCGATGGAAGAGCGAAGATACAAGCATAATATATACAAAAGGAATTATGTACAATTGTGTGAAACACGGTTGGTACATGGCTCCCCCCCCCCCCCCTAAAAATGACATACTGTACATGTTAAATAGGGCGCCCTGATCTAGAGAGGCGAACTGTAGGCGGGTCATCTGGCAGAAGATAAGCAGGTTTTAGACGATCAATGGAGACCCAGTCTTCTTTGCCCCGAATATTTAGGAGGAATGCTTTCGGACTGCGTCGGATCACAAGGAAAGGGCCCGTGTAAGGGGGCGTTAGTGGTGGCTTGCTGGTGTCGTTGCGCAGGAAGACGTGCGTTGCAGAGTGCAAGTCCGTTGGTATGTGATGCTTCGCTGGGGGCTTGTAAGTCTGGCGGCACGAAGTAAATTTTCCCACGACGTGACGTATGCGCTGGAGATCGTCGGAGGAGGTTGTAGAAGGAAAAAATTCGGCAGGGACGACCAACGGGTCGCCATACACCATTTCAGCTGCCGAGACGTCGAGGGCGTCTTTAGGAGTGGTCCTTAGTCCCAGGAGGACCCAGGGAAGCTGAGTAAACCAGTTGAAATTCTTGCAGCGGGACATCAAAGCTGCTTTGAGGGTGCGATGAAAATGTTCAACCATTCCATTGGCAGCGGGGTTGTAGGCCGTTGTCTGATGTAGGGTGATGCCCAGGAGATTCGCTAATGACGTCCACAATTGAGAGGTGAAAGTGGTTCCCCTGTCAGAAGTAATATGCTCAGGTATACCGAATCTTGAAATCCATCCAGAGAGTAAGGCAGATGTACATGAGGTGGACGTTGCAGTTTCCATGGGAATGGCTTCAGGCCAACGAGTGGAGCGGTCGATGGCGGTAAACAGGTAACGATGTCCTTGTGATGTGGGTAGGGGGCCTACAACGTCGACGTGAATGTGTGCGAAACGACGCTGAGGTTGAGGAAAGGTGCCCACTCCTGAATCCGTGTGGCAATGTACTTTGGAAGTTTGGCAAGAAGTACAGGCGCGGACCCAATTCTTAGCATCCTTAGAAATGCCGTGCCAAATGAACTTTGCCTTCAGCAGCTGTGCAGTAGAACGGCACGAGGGATGTGAAAGGCCGTGGATGAAATCAAACACCTGTCGGCGCATGGGAGCAGGAATCCAAGGTCGCGGTCTACCAGTACTGACGTCACAGAGGAGGGTGGTGTTGGAGTCTTCGAGGGGAAAATCTTCCCAACGGAAGGACGTGCAGGATGTCGTACAAGCTTGATACTCTGGATCCTGTCGTTGGGCTTCAGCCAGGGCGTTGTAATCCAATCCCAGTTGAACGGCACCCAACGTGTTTCTTGACAGGGCATCGGCAACGGGATTCATTTTCCCAGGGACGTATTGGAGGGTGCAGTTGTATTCAGCCACGGCGGAGAGATGTCGGCGTTGACGGGCGAACCAGGCGTCAGACTGTCGAGTGAAGGCGTGCACCAGAGGCATGTGGTCTGTGCGAATGACGAAGGGCGTACCTTCTAAGAAATGGCGAAAGTGACGGACAGCCAAGTGCACCACCAGCAATTCTCGATCGAAGGTAGAATAACCCGATTCTGCCTTGGACAGTTTTCTGCTGAAGAAGGCCAATGGGCGGGGCGAGCCTTTGACCACCTGCTCGAATACTGCACCAATAGCGACGTCGCTGGCATCGGTGGAGAGAAGGAGAGGGGCGTGTGGGATAGGAAAAGTGAGAGCCGCAGCAGTTGATAGGGCCTTCTTTGCATTGCAGAAGGCTGCTTCTTGAAGGGGATCCCACCTCAGGTCGTTTGGCTTGCCCTTGAGGGAGGCGTAGAGGGGAGCAAGAGTGGCGGCAATGGCTGGCAGAAAATGGTGATAATAGTTGATCATGCCCAAGAATTCCTGCAGAGCTTTGACGATCGAGGGCGCGGGGAAATTCTGAACGGCTGCTACCTTCTCAGGGAGGGGATGGACTCCTTCAGGAGTGATACAGTGCCCCAGCATTACGAAGGCCAAAACAGGAGTAATTGAAGGTGTATGTGCCAAACAGAGTGGTGATGGCGGTCTTGGGGATGTCTTCTGGGTTCATAGGCACCTGATAATACCCCTTCAGGAGGTCGAGCGTAGAGAAAACCTTCGCTTTGTGCAGGTAGGAGGTTACATCGGCAATGTTTTTGAGGGGGTAGTGATCCGGTTCTGTTTGCATGTTCAGGCGCCTGTAATCCCCGCACGGACGGAGGGAGCCGTCTTTCTTCAGAACGATGTGTAAGGGTGACGACCATGGGCTGGAGGCCTTTTGGCAAGGGCCCATTTTCTCCATTTCGGCGAACGTCTGTTTGGCGGCTGCCAATCGTTCCGGTGCCAGACGTCTGAATTTTGCGAAGACTCTGGGTCCCGTCGTCTTGATATGGTGATAAATACCGTTCCTGGCAGGAACCATGGGCGTTTGGCGAAGTTCTGGACGGAAAACTTCCGGGTACGACGTGAGGAGGTGGGCGTAGGCATCCGTGGGTGCGCTGATGTGGAGAGCGAGGTTAGAGGGGGCGGGTTGAAAAGGTGTCGACAAGTACGAGTCTGCGTTGACCAATAGTCGGTGGGCGACATCGACCAGAAGGTGGAAATGAGAGAGGAAATCCGCACCGAGGATTGGCATTGTGAGGTCAGCAACGAGAAACTTCCTATTGAATTTACCGTTTCCGAACGATAATGTGAGGTTCTCGTAACCGTAGGTGGGTATCGCAGATCTGTTGGCAGCTACCAAGCGGACGTCGGCAGATGTAGACAGACTACGTCGTGCCTTGAAGAGTTTCCTTGGCAAAAGAGAACGACAAGCACCCGTGTCTACCAAAAATCGCACGCCCGTTCCTGCATCCTGTAAAAAGAAAAGATTAGAAACATGGGAGGCCACTGCAACAAGCGATGGCCTACTTACACGTTTTTTGGCCACTGACAATCTTTGGCACATTTCTTCGCGGTTGCCCCGAATCCGAAGTGGTAGTAGCAAAACTGCGGCGGATGGGAGGTAGTAAGTGGCTGTAGAAGTCGTTCGTTTGGGCGCGAGCGATTGGTGGGTGGTGGGCGGCTTTGTCGCCACTTCGGCACGTCACGGGGTAGGCGTGTATGTCCTACGGCATTCATGTCAGCTTCGGTTGACGTTGAATAGGCATCCTCGTCGTCAGGGGTGGAGGTGTTGATGGAGGTCTTGAAGTGGCTGTCCATAAGGGCGTCGGCTTTGGTCATCAAGTCCTTTATGGGTAAACTATCGACATCGGGTATGGCAGCGCGTACAGGTTCAGGTAAACGGCGTATCCAAAGGGCACGGAGTAGGTTCACCTCACGAGGAGAGCCGTCTGCGGCAGGTTGAAGGCGAGCGATACTGGTCATTTCCCTGAGGGCAAGCGAAACCCTTTGGTCCCCCAACGGTTGTTGCGAGAGCTGAAAAAGCTTTGCTATACGGGCGGCTGGCGACGGCGAGTACAGCTGCAGATGGTATGTTTTGAGGGCGTTATATGCTATTGGGGTGTCTCCTTGTTCACAAAGCCAGTCGGATATTTCTGGGAAAATGTCCTCGGGCATCGCCGCGAGAACATAATTCGCTTTGGTAGTTGAGCGAGTCACGCCCCTGATACGAAAGTGGACTTCAGCGCGTTGAAACCAAGCAAACGCTTCTCTGCTGGCTAACGGTGAAAGTTTCAATGAGGCGGCCGCGGCGCTAACTGCTGTAGTATAGTCCGTCTCCGTCATAGTGCCAACGATGGAGGGGCAAGGGAGGTGGGGGTGGAAGGCAGTGGGAGCGAGTCGACTTCCGGGGTCACCAATGTGACGGCGCCGAGTAAGGCTGTGAACTCAAAGGCAGATTGGAAACGACTGAGTTATATTATTGTAGAACATTCTTCTTATATACAAAACCTCAAGGCAACAGGACATAACAAGTTCACAAGACAGACAATATTACAGAGGAAAACCAGACATGAATTTTCATGTTCGTTTTAGTGCGAGGGAAGAGCGAAGATACAAGCATGATATATACAAAAGGAATTATGTACAATTGTGTGAAACACGGTTGGTACAGTTTACATACAACAGTATGTGTGGAGAATTATTCTGTTAGTTCCCATACAGGTGTGTGTGGAGAACATTCTGTTAGTTCACATATTGCAGTGTAAGGAAAGGTATTCTGCTATTTCACATAGAGCTGTTTGTAGATAACTATTCTGCTAGTTCACATAAAGGTAGGATTAGAAAACTATTCTGTTAGGCCACATAAAGCTGCGTGGAGAACTATTCTCCTGCTTCACATACAGCTGTGTGTATAGAACTATTTGGTTAGTTCACATACAGCTGTGAGTGTGGAGAACTATAAAATTTTTAAAGGTTTAATGATCATTCCTGAATTGCAGTGGAAAGGGTCAGTGATAATGCCCTATCAATCAAAACAATGACCTAGAGACTTACCATATCACATATGATCAGAGCCCAACCCATTCTCCACCCCCCCCCCCCCCAACATAGTACCAAGGAGTGCCAGGAATTGGATGTTGAAGACTCGGTAGATAGATTATTAGGCTCCCCAAAAGCTGCAATACTTAGCTTACAAGGATGGTAAGGTTGCAGTGACCATGCAGTCACCAGGCTTGGACTCTACCACCAGGACACCACAACCCTGCTGCTACAAATAGAATTTTGTGTGGAGAGATATCCTGCTAGTTCATATACAGCTGTATGTGTAGAATGTTTCCTCTATTTAACATACAGCCGTGTCTTGAGAACTATTTTGCTAGCTCACATAAAGCTCTGTATGGAAAACTATTCTGTTGGTTGACACACAGCTGTGTGTGGAGAACAATTCTGCTAGTTCACATACAGCTGTGTATGGAGAAAAATTCTGCTACTTCACATACAGCCGTGTACGGAAGACTATTCTGCTAGTTCAGATACAGGCGAGTGTGGAGAACTATTCTGCTACTTTACATACAGCTGGGTGTGGAAAACTATTCTGTTACTTTACGCAGAGTAGTGTGTTCAGAATTGTTCTGCTTGTTCACATACAACCATGTGTGGAAAACTGTTCTGCTACTTCACATATAGACGCGTGTGAAGAACTAATCTGCAACTTCGCACAGAGCCATGTGTGTCGAACTATTCTGCAAGTTCAAATACAGTTGTGTTTGTCGAAATATTTTTCTACTTTACATAGATCCATATGCTGAGAACTATTCTACTATTTCACATACAGCTCTGTGTGTAGAAATATTCTTCTAATTTATATACACTTGTGTGTAGAGAACTATTCTGCTATTTCACATACATCTGTGAGTCGGGAAAATTCTGCAATTTCACTGACAGCTATGTGTTTAGAACTATTTTACTAGTTCTCATACAGCCGAGTATGGAAAACTATTCTGCTACCTCACATACAGTTGTGTGTGGAGAGCTCTTCTGCTAGTTCACATACAGCTGTGTATGGAGAACCAATCTAGTAGTTCACATACTCCTGTTTGTGGAGAAATATTCTGCTACTTCACATATATCCCTCGTGTTCAGAATTATTCTGCTAGTTCACATACAGCCGTGTATGGAGAAATATGCTACTGCACATAGAGCCTCGTTTAGAGAATTATTCTCAAATTTCACATACAGACGTGTGTCTGTAACCATTCTGCTAGTTCACATACAGCTGTGTGTTGAGAACTATTCTGCTACTTAACATACAGCAGTGTCAAAAACAATTCAGATAGTTCATATATATCCGTGTGTGGAGAACTATTCTGCTAGTTTACATACAGTCGTGTGTGGAGAACTATTTTGCTACTTCATAAAGAGCAGTGTGTTGAGAACTAATCTGCTTATTCATATACAGCTGTGTGTGGAAAACTATTCCGCTATTTCACATACAGCCGTGTGTGGAGTACTTATCTATAAGTTCACATACAGCTGTTTGTGTAAAACTCTTCTGAGAGTTTCCATACAGTTGTGTGTGGAGAACTCTTCTGCTACTTAACATACATCCATATGTTGAGAATTATTTTGCTAGTTCACATACAGCCGTGTGTGGAGAACTTATCTGCTAGTTCACATATAGCCGCAGGTGGTGAACCATTCAGCTAGTTCACATAAACCTGTATGTAGAGAACTATTCTGCAAATTCTCATACATCTGTGTGTGGAGAACTCTTTCGCTAGTTTACATGCTGCTCTGTGTTAAGATCTATTCTGCTAGTTCACATACAGCTGTGAATGGAGAATTATTCTGCTACTTCACATACAGCCAGTTGTGGAGAGCTTTTCTGCTAGTTCGCATAAAGGAGTGTGTGGAGATCTATTCTACTGGTTCACTTACAGCAGTTTGGGGATAACAGTTCTGCTTTTACACATGGAGCCGTGTATGTACATCTATTGTGCTACTTCACATATAGCTGTGTGTGGAGAACTATTTTTTTTACTTCACATACATCCATATGTTGAGAACTATTCTGCTAGTTCATATACAGACATATGAATAAAAACCTTTCTGCTAGTTCACATACAGCCGTGAGTGCAAAACTATTCTTCTAGTCCATATACACTTATGTGTAGAGAACTATTTTGCTACTTCACATACATCTGTGCGATGAAAACTATTCTTCTAGTTCACATACAGCCTTGTGTTAAGAACTATTCTGCTAGTTCACACGCAGATGTGTATGAAGAACTATTTTGCTGCTTCCCATACAGCTGTCTCTGGAGAGCTCTTCAGTTTGTTCACATGCAGCTGTGAGTGGGAAAATATTATGGTAGATCTCATACAGCTGTTTATGCAGAACTATTCTGCTTCTTAACATACATCATTGTATTGAGAACTATTTTTCTAGTGCACAAATGCTACTTTATGTACAGCCATGTGTAGAGAACTATGCAGCCAGGTTACTAAAAGCTGTGTGTGTATAACCATTCTGCTAGTTAACATACAGCTATGTGTTTAGAATTCACATAGAGCCTGTTGTGGAGAACTGTTTTGCTTGTTCACATACATCCGTGTGTGGAGAACTGTTTTGCTTGTTCACATACATCCGTGTGTGGAGAACTATTTTGCTAGTTCACATACAGCAGTGTATTTAGAACTATTATGCTTGTTCGCATAGGGCTGTGTGTGGAAAACTATTCTGCTGCTTCACATACAAACGTTTGTAGAGAACTATTCTGCTAGTTCACATACAGCCATTTCTATAGAACTATTCTCGTAGTTCACATACAGCCGTGTGTGGAGAGCTATTCTGCTCCTTCACATAAATTCTTGTATTGAGAAGAATTCTGCTAGTTTACCTACAGCTGAGTGTGGAAAACATTTTAGCTAGTTCACATACAGCCGAGTGTGTAAAACTATTTTGCTAGTTCAGATACAGTTCTGTGTAGAGAACTATTTTGTCACTGCACATATATCTGTGCGATGAAAATTTTTCTTCTAGTTCACATACAGCTGGGTGTTAAGAACTATTTTGCTAGTTCACATACAGCTGTGTATGGAGAAATATTTTGCTACTTCCCTTATAGATGAGTGTGGAGAGCTCTTCTGTTAGTTCAAATAGAGCTGTATGTGGAAAACTATTCTGCTAGTTCACATGCAGAAGTTTGTGGAGAACTATTCTGCTACTTCACATACATCTTCTTATGAGAACTATTCTGCTAGTTCACATACAGTCGTATCTGAAGAACTTTTCTGCTACTTCAGATACAGCCATGTGTGAAAAACTATTCTCCTAGTTCACATACAACAGTGTGTGTATAAACATTCTGCTAGATAACATACAGCTGTGTGTTCAGAACTATTTTGCAATTCACATAGAGCCGTTTGTGGAGAAATGTTCAGCTAGTTCACACACATCCATGTGTGGAGAACTATTCTGCTAGATACATACAGCCGTGTGTGGAGAAATATTCTGCTATTTCCCATACACCATTGTGTTGGAAACTCTTCTGTTTTTTCTCATATAGCTTTATGTGGAAAACAATTCTGTTGTTTCATATACAGCCATTTGTGGAAAATTATTCTGCAACTATTCTCCTAGTTCACATACAGCTCTGTATGGAGAACTTATCTGCTAGTTCATATATAGCCGCATGTGTTGAACCATTCAATTAGTTCACATAAGGATGTATGTAAGGAACTATTCTACTAATTCTCATACATTTGTTTGTGGAGAACTCTTTTGCTAGTTTACAATGCAGCTGTATATCAAGAATTTTTCTGCTACTTCACATACAGCTATGAATGAAGAATTATTCTGCCACTTCACATACAGCCATGTGTGGAGACTTTTTCTGGTAGTTCACATACAGGCGTGTGTAAAGAACTATTCTACTGGTTCACATACAGCTGTTTTTGGATAACAGTTCACCTTTTTCACATACTGCCGTGTATGTAGAACTATTTTGCTACTTCACATTAAGCTGTGTGTGGAGAACTATTCTTCTACTTCGCATACATCCATATGTTGAGAACTATTCTGCTAGTTCATATACAGACATATGAATAAAATTTTTCTGCTAGTTCACATACAACCGTGTGTGCAAAACTGTTTTGCTGGTTCATATACACTGGTGTGTAGACAACTATTCTGCTACTTTACATACATCTGTGCGATGAGAACTATAATGATAGTTCACATAAAGCCATGTATTAAGAACTATTCTGCTAGTTCACATAAAGATATGTATGGAGAACTATTCTGCTGCTTTTCATACAGCTGTCTCTGGAGGGCTCTTCAGTTTTTTCGCATGCAGCTGTGTGTGGGAAAATATAGTTAACATACAGCTATATGTTGAGAATTATTCTGCTAATTCACATAGAGCCTGTTGTGGAAAACTGTTTTGCTAGTTCACATACATCCGTGTGTGGAGAACTATTTTGCTAGTTCACATACAACATTGCGTTTAGAACTATTCTGCCTGTTTGCATACAGCTTTGTGTGGAAAACTATTCTGCTGCTTCACATACAAAAGTTTGTGGAGAACTATTCTGCTAATTCACATACAGCCATTTCTGTAGAATTATTTTCCTAGTTCATATACAGCTGTGTGTGGAGAGCTATTCTGAGAAGAATTCTGCTAGTTCACATACAGCTGATTTTGGAAACTTTTTAGCTAGTTCACATACAGCCATTTGTGTAAAACTATTTTCCTAGTTCACACACATTTGTGTGCAGAGAACTATTTTGCCACTTCACATACATCTGTGCGATGAGAACTTTTCTTCCAGTTCACTTAAAGCCGCGTGTTAAGATCCATTTTGCTAATTCACATAGAGCTGTGTATGGAGAACTATTCTGCTACTTCCATTACAGATGTGTGTGAAGATCTCTTTTGTTAGTTCACATAGAGCTGTATGTGGAAAACTATTCTGCTAGTTCACATACATCTTTATGGAGAACTATTCTGCTACTTCATATACATCCTTATGTTTAAAACTGTTTTGCTAGTTCACATTCAAGCGTGTCTGGAGAACTGTGTGCTACTTCAGATACTACCATGTGTGGGAAACTATTCCTCGAGTTCACATACAGCCGTTTGTGTATAACCCTTTTGCTAGTTAAGAAACACCTGTCTTTTGAGATCTTTTCTGCTACTTCATAAAGAACAGTTTATGGAGAACTATTTTGCCAGTTCACATACATCTGTGTGTGGAGAATTATTTTGCTAGTTCACATACAGCCGTGTGTGGAGATCTATTCTGCTTCTTCACATACATCATTGTGTTGAGAACTATTCTGAAGGTTCGCATCCGGTGTGTGTGTGGAAAACTTTTTTGCTGCTTCACATACAGCCATGTGGAGAACTATTCTGCTACTTCACATCCATGTATTGAGAACTATTCTCCTAGTTTACATACAGCGGAGTGTGGAGAACTTTTCTGTTAGTTCACATACAGCCATAGTGTAGAACTATTCTGCTAGTTCACAAAAAACTCTATGTAGAGAACTATTCTGTTACTACTCATACATCTGTGTGTTGAGAACAATTCTGCTAGTACACATACAAGAGTGCATTAAGAACTATTCTGCTAGTTCACATAGAGCTGTGTATGGAGAACTATTATACTACTTTTCATAGAGCTGTGTGTTTAGAACTATTCTGCTTGTTTGCAAAAAGCTGTGTGTGGAAAACTATTCTGCAAGTTCACATACATCTGTATGTGTAGAACATTTCTCCTAGTTTATATACAGCTATGTGTTGAAAAGTATTCTGCTACTTCATATACATCCATGTATTGACAAGTATTCTACTAGTTAACATACAGCCGAGTGTGGAGAAATTTTTTGCTAGTTCAAAAACGGCTGTGTGTGTAAAACTATTCTGCAAGTTCATATACAGCTGAGTGTTGAGAACTATTCTGCTAGTTCATATACAGCTGTATATGGAGATCTATTCTGTTACATCCCATAGCGGTTTGTGTGGAGAGCTCTTCTGTTCACGTACACCTGTATGTGGAAACATATGCTTTCAGTTCACATACAGCTGTTTGTGGAGAACTATTCTCCTACTTCACATACATCCTTTTATGAAAACTATTCTGCTAGTTCACATACAGCTGTATCTGAAGAACTTTCCTTCTACTTAAGATACAGCCATGTGTGGAGAACTATTCTGCTAGTTCACATACAACAGTGTGTATATAACCATGCTGCTAAATAACATGCAGCTGTGTTGAGGACTCTTCTGCAACTTCACATAGAGCCGTTTGTGGAGAACTGTTCAGCTACTTCACAAGCATCCATGTGTGGAGAACTATTCTGCTAGTTACATACAGCTGTGTTGGGAGAAATATTCTGCTTCTTCCCATACAACATTGTGTTGGAAAATCATCTGTTTTTTCTCATATAGCTGTGTGTGGGAAACTATTCTGTTGTTTCATATACAGCCGTTTTGGGAGATTTATTTTGCAAGTTCACATGTAGTATTTGTGTGGAACTATTCTCCCGGTCCACACACAGCTTTGTGTGGAGAACTATTCTGCTATTTCACATACATTAATGTATTGAGAAGTATCCTGCTAGTTCACAGGCAGTCGAGAGTGGGAAACTTTTCCGCTAGTTCACATACAGCCGTGTGTATAAAACTATTCTGCTAATTCAATTACAGTTGTGTGTAGAGAACTATTCTGCTATTTTGCATACATCTGTTGGATAAGTACTTTTCTTCTATTACACATACAGCCTTTTGTTAAGAACTTTTCTTCTATTTCACATACAGCTTTGTGTGAAGAGCTCTTCTGATAGTTCACTTAGAGCCGTATGTGGAAAACTATTCTGCTAGTTCACATACATCTTTGTGGAGAAGTATTCTGCTACTACACATACATCCTTATGTTCAAAACTATTTTGCTAGTTTACATACAGCCGTGTCTGAAGAACTGTGAGCTAATTATGATACTACCATGTGTGGGAAACTATCCCTTGACTTCACATACTGCCGTTTGTGAATAACCATTTTGCTAGTTAACATACACCTGTCTTTTGAGATCTTTTCTGCTACTTCATAAAGAACCGTTTGTGGAGAATTATTCTGCGAGTTCACATACATCTGTGTTTGGAGAATTATTCTGCTAGTTCATAACACCTGTGTGTGGAGAACTATTCTGCTACTTCGCATGCAACATTGTGTCGACAACTATTCTGCATGTTCGAATAGTGCTGTGTGTGTAAAACTATTTTGCTGCTTCACATACAGCCATGTGGAAAACTATTCTGCTACTTCACGTCCATGTATTGAGAACTATTTTCCGAGTTCACATACAGAAGAATATGGAGAACTTTCCTGTTGATTCACATACAGCCGTAATGTATAACGATTCTGCTAGTTCACATAAAGCTGTGTGTAGAGTACTATTCTGTTACTTCTCATACATCAGTGTGTTAAAAACTATTCTGCTAGTTCACATACAGCTGTGTATGGAGAACTATTATGCTACTTCACATACAGCCCTGCACGGAGAGCTATTCCACTAGTTCACATACAGCCATGCGTGGAAAGCAATTCTACTTGTTCAAATACAGCATTTTGTGGAGAGTTATTCTTTTACTTCACTTGAATCTTTGAGTTAAAAATATTTTCCTAGATCACTTACAGCCGTGTATGGAGAACTATTCCGCTACTTCAAGTACAGCCATGTGTGGAGAACTCTTCTGCTACTTTACATAAAGCTACCTGTGTAAAACTATTTTGCTTGTTCACTTTCAGCTGTGAATGAAGAACTATTCTGCCAGTTCACACACAGCTGTGTGTGGAGAACTATTCTGCTAGTTCACCTACTACTGTTTGTTGAGAAATATTCTGCTAGTCTGGATACAGCTTTTTATGAAGAACTATTCTGCTACTTCCCATACAGCTGTATGTGTCAAACTATTCTGCTAGTTCACATACAGCTGTTTGTGGAGACATATTTTGCTGCATCACACACATCCTTGTTTTTGAGAACTATTCTGCTATTTCATATAGAGCTGTGTCTGTAAAACATGTCTGTTACTTCAAATACCGCCATGTGTGGAGAAATATTCTTCCAGTTCACATAGAGCCGTTTGTGAAAAACTGCTCTGCTAGTTCACATACATCCATGTGTGGAGAACTATTCTGCTAGTTCCCATATAGCCGTGTGTGAAGAAATATTCTGCTACTTCTCAGACAACTGTTTATTTAAAACTATTCTGCTTGTTTGCCAAAAAGCTGAGTGTGGAAAACTATTCTGCTGCTTCACATAGAGCAGTTTGTGAAGAATTATTCTGCAAGTTCACATACATCTGTATGTGTAGAACTTTTCTCCTATATTACATACAGTTATGTGTGGAAAACTAGTCTGCTACTTCATATACATCCATGTATTGACAAATATTCTGCTAGTTAAATTACAGCCGAGTGTAGTAAACTTTTTTGCTATTTCACAAACTGCTGTGTGTAAAACTATTCTGCTAGTTCATATACAGCTGTGTGTTAAGAACTATTCTGTTCGTTCAAATAGAGCTACTTCCCATTGCGGTGTTCGTGGAGAGCTCTGCTGTTAGTTCATATACACCTGTAAGTGAAAAAACATTCTACCAGTTTACATACAGCTGTTTGTGGAGAACTATTCTGCTACTTCACCAACATCCTTTTTTTGAAAACCATGCTGCTAGTTCACATACAGCCATATCTGGAGAACTATTTTGCTGCTTCTCATATTATCATGTGTGAAGAACTAATCTGGTTTTTATCATACCGTTGTGTGTTCAAAACTCTTCTGCTACTTCACATAGAGCAGTTTGTAGAGAACTATTTTGCTAATTCACATACAGCCATATGTGGAGAACTATTCTTCTACTTCACATATAGCAGTGTGTTGAGAACTATTCTGTATATTCGCATACAGCTGTTTGTGGAACACTATTCTGCTGCTTCATATACAGCCATGTGTTAAAAACAATTCTGCTACTTCACATGCATTTATGTATTGAGAACTATTTTGTTTGTTAACATACAGCAGAGTGTGCAGAAATTTTCCAATAGTTCACATACAGCCGTATGTGTAGAAATATCCTGCTAGTTTGCATACAGCCCTGTGTAGGGAACTATTCTCCTACTTCTCATACACCTGTGTAGAGAACTATTCTGCTACTTTTCATACATCTTTTTGTTAAGAACTATTCTACTAGTTCACATACAAGCTAATGTTAAAGACTATTCTGCTAGTTCACATACAGATGTGTATGGAGAACGAATCTGCTACTTCACGTACAGCCCTGTGCGGCGAACTAGTCTGCTACTTCACATACAGACGTGTGTGTTGAATTATTTTGCTAGTTCACTTACAGAAGTTTATGGTGAACAGTTCTGCTAGTTCACATAGAGTCACATGTGAAGAACTATTCTGGTAGTTCACCTAAATCTATGTATGGAGACATATTTTGCTACTTCCCATACAGCTATGTGTTGAGAAATCTTCTGTTAGTTCACACACAGCTGTATGTGGGAAAGCATTCTGCTAGTTCGTACAAAGTTGTTGGTGGAGAACTATTTTGATACTTCACAAACATCATTGTGTTAAGAACTAGTCTGCTAGTTCGCATACAGCCATGTGCGTATAACCATTCTGCAAGTTAATATACAGCTGTGTGTTGAAAACTATTCTGCTACTTCACATAGCTCCTTTTGTGGAGAACTGTTTTGCTAGTTCACATGCATTCATGTTTGGAGAATTATTTTTCTAGTTCTCATACAGCTGTGTGTTTAGAACTATTCTGCTTGTTTGCAAAAGTTGCGTGTGGAAAACTATTCTGCTGCTTCACACACAGCAGCTTATGAGGAATTATTCTGCAAGTTCACATACATCTGTATGTGTAGAAATTTTCTCCTAGTTTACACACAGCTCTGTGTGGAGAACTATTCTGTTACTTTATATACATTCATGTATTCACAAGTAGTCTGCTAGTTAACATACAGCTGAGTGTGGAGAACTTTTCTGCTAGTTCACAAACTGCTCTTTGTGTAAAACTATTGGATATTTCATATACAGCTGTGTGTTAAGAACTGTTCTGCTAGTTTAAATACAGCAGTATATGGAGAACTATTTTGCTTCTTCCCATAGTGGTGTCTGTGGCGTGCTCATCTGTTAGTTCACATACACCTGTATGTGGAAAAATACTCTGCCAGTTCACATACATCTGTTTTGGGAAAACTATTCTTCTACTTCACATACATCCTTTTATGAGAACTATTCTGCTAGTTCACATGCAATAGTGTGTGTATAACGATTTTGCTAAATAACATACAGCTGTGTTGAGGACTATTCTGCAACTTCACATAGAGCCGTTTGTGGAGAACTGTTCAGCTAGTTCACACATATCCATATGTGGAGAACTATTCTGCTAGTTTCATACAGCCGTGTGTGGAGAAAGATTCTGCTACTTCTCATACAGCATTGTGTTGGAAACTCTACTGTTTTTTTTTTCTCATATAGCTGTGTGAGGAAAACTATTATGTTGTTTTATATACAGCTGTTTTGGAGAATTATTCTGCAAGGTCTCATGTAGCATTTGTTTGGAACTATACCCCTAGTTCACATATAAGTCTGTGTGGAGAACTATTCTGCTATTTTACATATATTAATGTATTGAGAATTATTCTGCTAGTTCAAACGCAGTCGAGTGTGGAGAATTTTTCTGTTAGTTCACATACAGCTGTGTGTCTGAAACTATTCTCCTAGTTCACATACAGTTGTGTTTAAAGAACTATTCTGCTACTTCACATACATCTGTTTGATGAAAACTTTTCTTCTATTTCACATACAGTGGTGGGTTAAGAGCCTTTCTTATACTTCACATACAGCTTTGAGTGAAGAGCTCTTCTGTTAGTTCACATAGAGCTGTATGTGGAAAACTATTTTGCTAGTTCATATACATCTTTTTAGAGAAGTATTTTGCTACTTCACATACATCCTTATGTTTAAAACTATTTTGCTAGTTCGCATACAGCAGTGTCTGAAGAACTGTGAGCTAATTCAGATACAGCAATGTGTGGGAAACTATCCCTTGACTTCACATACTGCCGATTGTGTATGACCATTTTGCTAGTTAACATACACCTGTCTTTCGAGATCTTTTCTGCTACTTCATAAAGAACCGTTTGTGGAGAATTATTCTGACAGTTCACATACATCTGTGTTTGGAGAATTTTTCTGCTAGTTCATATACAGCCGTGTGTTGAAAACTATTTCGCGTCTTCTCATACAGCCATGGGGAGAACTATTTTGCTACTTCACATCCATGTATTGAGAACTATTCTCCTAGTTCACATACAGCCGAGAGTGGAGAACTTTTCTGCTAGTTCACCTCTAGCCGTGGTGTTGAACTATTCTGCTAGTTCACATAAAGCTGTGTGTAGAGAACTATTCTGTTACTTCTCATACATCTGTGTGTTGAAAACTATTCCGGTAGTACACATACAAGAGTGTATTAAGAATTAATCTGCTAGTTCACATACAGCTGTGTAAGGAAAACTATTATGCTACTTCACATAAAGCTATCTGTGTAAAACTATTTCTCTAGTTTACTTTCAGCTGTGAATGGAGAACCATTCTGCTAGTTTACATACTGCCGTGTGTGGAGAACTATTCCGTTAGTTCGCCTACTGCAGTTTGTTAAATAATATTCTACTAGTCTGGATACAGCTATTTATGGAGAACTATTCTGCTACTTCCCATACAGTTTTGTGTTGAGAACTCATCTGTTAGTTCACATACAGATGTATGTGTAAAACTATTCTGTTAGTTCACCTACAGCTATTTGTGGAGAACTATTTTGCTACATCAAACACATCCTTGTGTTAAGAACTATTTTGCTATTTCATATGCAGTTGTGTCAGGAAAACTTGACTGCTACTTCAAATATAGTCATGTGTGGAGAAATATTATGCTAGTTCCCATAGAGCCGTTTGTGGAGAACTGTTCTGCTAGTTCACATACATCCATGTGTGGAAAACTATTCTGCTAGATCCCATACAGCCGTGTGTGCAGAACTATTCTGCTACTTTTCATAGAGCTATGTGTTTAGAACTATTCTGCTTGTTTGCAAAAATCTGTGTGGAAAACTATTATGCTTCTTCACGCACAGCACTTTGTGAAGAACTATTCTGTAAGTTCACATACATTTGTATGTGTGTAGAACTTTTATCCTAGTTGACATACAGCTATGTGTTGAGAACTATTCTGTTACTTCATATACATCCATGTATTGACAAGTATTCTACTAGTTAACACGGGGCCGAGTTTGGAGACATTTTCTTCTAGTTCACAAACTACTGTTGGTGTAAAACTATTCTGCTAGTTCATAAACAGCTGTGTGTTAAGAACTATTCTGCTAGCCCAAATAAAGCTTTATATGAAGAACTATTATGCTACTGCCCATAGCACTGTGTGTGAAGAGCTCTTCTGTTAGTTCATATTCCTGTATGTGGAAATATATTCTGGCAGTTCACATACAGCTGTTTGTGGAGAACCATTCTGCTACTTCACATAAACCTTGTGTTGAGAACTCTGCTGCTAGTTCCCATACAGCCATGTCTGGGGAAATATCTTGCTGCTTCTCATACAACCCTGTGTGAAGAAATAATCTGATATCTAACATACCGCTGTGTGTTCAGAACTCTTCTGCTACTTCACATAGATCAGTTTGTGGAGAACTATTTTGCTTGTTCACATACATCTGTGTATGGAGAACTATTTTGCTAATTCACATACAGACATATGTGGAGAACTATGCTATATCACATACAGCAGTGTGTTGAGAACTATGCTGTATGTTCGCATACAGCTGTGTGTGGAAATCTATTCTGCTGCTTCACATACAGCCGTGTGTTAGGATCTATTCTGCGACTTCACATTAATCTATGTATTAAAAACTATTTTGCTAGTTCAGATACAGCAGAGTGTGGAGAACTTTTCCAATAGTTCAAATTCATCTGTATGTGTAGAAATATTCTGCTAGTTCGTACACAGCTCTGAGTAGAGAACTATTCTGCTACTTCTCATACATCTGTGTAGAGAACTATTCTGCTACTTTTCATACATCTGTGTGTTATGAACTATTCTGCTAGTTCACACACACAAGCTAGTGTTAAGAACTATTCTGCTAGTTCACATACAACTGTGTATGGAAAGCTATTCTGCTACTTCACATACAGCTATGTGTGGAGAGCTATTCTGCTAGTTTACATACAGCCGTGTGTGGAAAACTATTCTACTGGTTCACATACAGCTGTTTATTGAGACATATTCTGCTACTTCACATACATCCCTGTGTTGACAATTATTTTTCTACATCCCATACAGCCATGTATGGAGAACTATTCAGCTACTTCCCGTTCAGCCCTCTGCGAAGAACTATTCTGCTAGTTTACATACAACCGTGTCTGTTGAATTATTTGGTAGTTCATTTTGAGCAGTTTATTGAGAACTATTCTGCTAGTTCACGTACAGTCATGTGTGGAAAACTGTTCTGGTAATTCACATACAGCCCTGTGTTAAGAACTATTCTGCTAGTTCACATAAATCTGCGCATGGAGACCTATTCCACCACTTCCCATACAGCTGTGTGTTGAGAGATCTTCTGTTAGTTCACACACAGCTCTATGCGGATAACTATTCTGCTAGTTCACATAAATCTGTGCATGGAGACCTATTCCGCCACTTCCCATACAGCTGTGTGTTGAGAGATCTTCTGTTAGTTCACACACAGCTCTAAGCGGATTACTATTCTGCTAATTCACATAAAGCTGTTTGTGGAGAACTATTTTGCAACTTCACAAACATCATTGTGTTGAGAAATAGTCTGCTAGTTCACATACAGCCATGTGTGTATAACCATTCTGCTAGTTAATATACCGCTGTGTGTTGAGAACTATTTTGCTACTTCACATAGATCCGTTTGTGGAGAACTTTTTTGCTAGTTCACATCCATCCGTGTGTGGAAAACTATTTTTCTAGTTTACATAAAGCCTTGTGTATAGAACTATTCTGCTTCTACTTATACAGCGGTTTGTTGAAAACTATTCTGTTTGTTCTCATGCAGCTGTGTGTGGAAAACTATTCGGCTGCTTCACATACAGCCGTTTATGGAAAACTATTCTGCAAGTTCACATACAACCGTTTGTGTAGAACTATACTCCTAGTTCACATAGAGATGTGTGTGGAGTACTATTCTACTACTTTACATACACTCATGTATTGAGAAGAATTATCCTAGTTCACACACAGCCGAGTGTGGAGAACATTTCTTCTAGTTCACATTCAGCCGTGTGTGTTAATCTATTCTGTTAGTTCACATACAGTTGTTTGTAGAGAACAATTCTGCTACTTCACATACATCTTTGAAATAAGAACTTTTCTTTTAGATCACATAGAGCTTTGTTTTTAGAATTATTCTGATAGTTGACATACAGCTGTGTATGGAGAACAATATTGTTACTTCCCATACAGCTGTGTGTGGAGAACTCTTCTGTTAGTTCAAAAACAACTGTGTCTGGAGAACTTTTCTACTAGTTCACATACAGCGGTTTGTGGTGGACTATTCTGCAACTTCACACATATCCTTGTTTTTAATAATATTCTGCTAGTTCCCATACAGCCGTGTCGGGAGAACTATTCTGCAACTTCACATACAACCATATGTGTAGAAATATTCGGCTATTTCACATACAGCCATGTTTGTTTAACCATTCTGCTAGTTTACGTACAGCTGTGTGTTGAGAACTCTTCTGCTACTTCACATAGAGCCGTTTGGGGAAAACTATTCTGCTACTACACACACAACAGCATGTTGATAACTATTCTGCTTATTCGCATACAGCTATGGTGTGGAAAACTATTCTGCTGTTTCACATAAAGCTGTGTGTGGAGAACTAGTCTGCTACTTCACATATATCCATGTATTGAGAACTATTCTGTTAGTTCACCTTTAGCATCGTGTGGAGAACTTGTCTGCTACTTCACTTACAGCCATATGTGTAGAACTATTCTGCTAGTTCACATAAAGCTGGGTGTAGAGAACTATTATGCTACTTCACACATAAGCGTGTGTTTCGAACTATTTTGGTAGTTCACATTCAGCAGTTTATGGAGAACTATTATGGTACTTCACATACAGCTATGTGTGGAGAGCTATTCTGCTAGTTCACATACAGCCCTGTGTGGAGAACTATTCTACTAGTTCAGATAGGGTTGTGTGGAGAGCTATTCTGCTACTTAACATACATCCCTGTGTTAAGAAAAATTTTGCTATATCACATACAGCCGTGTATGGAGAACTATTTTCCTACTTCTTATACAGCAGTGTGTGTAGAACCATTTTGCTAGTTCTCTTACAGCTATGTATGGAGAACTATTCTGCTAGTTCACCTACAGCTTTGTGCGGAGAACTATTACGTCACAGCAGTTGAAAGAGATTAGATAAACTTGCCGGATTGCTTTCACCAAAACCTTTTTTGTTATCAATATTTTTTTTAATATTTTTATATTTTTATATTTTTTATATTTTTTGGAAATTTGGATTGTGCCATCTTATGAGTTACATTTGTACTATGAAATATGGTGTAAGCCACATATAGCTACTAACACCTGCTGTTCTTCATGAAATCTTTTAAGAATTTATTTTTTTACTAACACTTCAAGGAAACTTTCAGAAGCATTACCAGATCTATACAATAATCATTCAAGCATATAAAGTTTTACCAGACCAGGATTGATCATAAGGTAAGGCGCTACCAAGTGATCCAGCAACAACGTAGGGAAGTGCGGAATCTAAATAATTAGGAAGGATCTAAAGACTTACCAAGGACACGCAACATAGATTGTATATCAGAGATTTCCACACAACATTTTTGCTCACCAGTGAGTTGTCTTTTGAAACTACGAATATGAATGAAATAAATAGACAATCACGTGTGCAGAGAAACAAATTTCTGCCTCACAACAGGATCAAATCAAGAATTACCTGAGCAAAAGGAAAGATCAACACAGATTACAAATACTTGAGACGTGAGTATGTTACTTACAGAGTACTTAGAATATCAAGAACTATGTAAATACTTAGACATAAATGTTTATAGTAACCTCCGTTAGAGCAGTTGAATTTTTTCCTTTATTTCACTATAGTGTCTTATGTTTTGACCCCATTATGAAGTATAAATTATTTTCGCTAGGTATTTTTACGGATTTCTATTATCAATGTCAAAACCAATTATCAAATTGATTAAATTAATATATACATATTATATATATATATATATATATATATATATATATATATATATATATATATATATATATATATATATATATATATATATATATATATATATGTGTGTGTGTGTGTGTGTGTGTGTGTGCTTGTGTGTGTGTGCGTGTGTGTGTGTGTGTGTGTTAAAAAGATTTAGAATGCAGGTCATAAATAAAAAAGTTAAAATATTTGGAATGATACCTATAAGTAAATAAATATTCCTTGATGATCTTAAACTGCTAAGAAATAATGAATTTTCCCAAGGGGTCCTGATGGAAACAATCCATATTCTTTCCTTATGTTTCTCCTTTGATGTAAAAACGAGACGAAAGAGGATTGAAGTGCTGAAATTGAACAGGGTTGGTGGAATGCATCAGGATGGACGTATACATTACCAGATACCAACAACCTTTTTACTGTTTTTTTTTTTTTTTGTTCTAGTGAATAAAAAAGTTGGTAGATGCAAGAAATATTTAGGTGGATTTGAATCTGAAAATATATATATACTGTACCGAAGTTCTTCATAATTTTGTTTAAAAGCGAGAGAGAGAGAGAGAGAGAGAGAGAGAGAGAGAGAGAGAGAGAGAGAGAGAGAGAGAGAGAGAAAGAGAGAAATTTCTCAACAATCTGTTAATAATAGGAGCAGCTTTTAGGTATCCTTTTTTTCGTACACCCCAATGGTTATTAATAAAAGAATTGGCGAATCAAGACCTATGAATAGTCAGAACAAACAAAGACCCATTCTGCTCCTTTAATATCAAACAATAAAGCTGACAAGAAACGTAAAATGTATAGGTATTCATAAACTTTAGCGTCTACTTAATCATGCAGATTTAGATGCTTGGGAAGAGCTTCCGTTTATAATGTTATTGTCCGGGCCATAGAACGAAAGATTTTCAAGTAAGTAAAGAATTCTGGACCAATTAAACAGGTAGAAAAAAGGAGAAAACTTGGCCAAGATATCTTTTTTTCTCACTTTTAAGTAACATCAAACGGGAAAGAAGAAGAAAAATTAGAATTTCTGGAGAGAGAGAGAGAGAGAGAGAGAGAGAGAGAGAGAGAGAGAGAGAGAGAGAGAGAGAGAGAGAGAGAGAGAGAGAGATTGTTGAGCAGCAATCTATTTACCTTAAAGTTTATGATATTTTTCTTTGCAATAAAGGAGACATTTCCTCAAAGAAAGCGTTCTTCTTAAAACATAAACTTCAAACCGATATAACAAAAACTATTTAATTCTTACTTTCTTGAACATAACATGAGGGACATAATGACCAAATACTTTTGGTGGCTCAACAGATTAATGATTGGTTACTTAGTTGTTACTTCGTTTACATAAGTCAAAATTATTCGAGGAATTTTATATTTATGATTCCAAGTTTCGTAGTTGGAGTTGAGTGCGACTTGGTAATTAAATTGCTTGACATTTTATCTAAACAACTCTAAAAATTATAAGAAGGATTTGCCCTCGTAAATGCTTCATAGGTGGTTAGTTGTATTGCTTTTTTTGTTTGTTTTTTTACTTTTTATGGCGATAAACTACCAAGTAATTACCTGATATTTAAACATTTTGATTGACTTGAATAATTGAAAGTAATGACTTCAGATTTGCAACTGATATCCTATAAAAGTTAAAGTATTTAGTGATGTGTCTTTGCATGATCCACAAATTGCTGAAAATTTTACCGATTCCTTTCCAGTAGACCTTGGTGAAGCTTGTTTCTCATTGACGGTTCTTTTCTTTATAAGTAGGATACGAAAAAGAGAAAGGATTAGAAAAGGAAATTTAAACATTTGAGAGGAGATTCTATGACAGATCATGTAGCCATGATTAGGTAGACTGGAAAGCTAGGAAAAAGTCAGGTAAATGAAATATATGGAGCATTTCTTGACTGGGAAAGAAATAAGTTCTACACGGAATAAAGGCTTAAAGATAATTGAACAAAATGTAAATTAGAGGAAAAGGCAGTGAATGTAGTCTTGGTGAATAGAACTTTTATATATGCTGAATATATAAGCAGCGAGATATAAAGATGGAGGCAAAAGTCAGTGAATGTTTGAACAGAAATTAACTATATAGTTGAAAAATACATGAACGCCGCATTTAATTAATGGGACAATAATAAGATCCTGATGTACGTCGGTGTCAATATGGTTGAGAGGTTTTGTAAACAATGTCTGAGTGAGGGAAAGTTTCTGAAAGAAAACGTGAGGGGAAAACCTTTTTTTTTTATATCAGGAGGAAAATCATGAGTCATGAGTTTGCCGAAATTCAAGTAGTGCGAATAACTGGACTGTGGCTCCAAAAGTTAAAAACTAAAGAAAATAATTTATAAATAGAGAATAGTGAGTAGAGACTGAGATGAAGGTCGTATTAACGTTTTACCGTTTGTGAATTATGAGAGCAAAAAAAAAAAAAAGAAAAATTATTCTTTCAGAATTGAATGATAGGCAACGTGGAAACTGATAAATATGAATAACGTTGATGATATGATGTTTCTAGTTATTAAAACCTTTTCTATTCTAAGCAAAGTATAAGAATTATAACATGGGATAGCGATTGTATCAGAAACTGGTGGATAATACAGTATGATTAGTGATAATGAAGAGGAATTACATAAATCTAAAATAGTAGTTTGAAAGGATTCCCTGCAGTATTTGTGACAGTGAATACGCTTATGAGAGAAAATGGACACCATAGAGAAGGAAAAAACAAAAGTTAGCATCAATAGGAGAAGGAAATTAGTTATTTTGTTTGTTTATTAAGAGGCCAATTTAAATGAGGATGGTAAGATGAAAGGCATATAATGAGTAAAACAAGGCAATCGTAGTGTGTGTTGTCAAATTAAATGAGAATTGGAGTGGACAGGGAATCCTGGTGAGAATATATGAAAAGATTCTTAATCCAGCTCTCATTAACTGAAGCCGATGTGTGTATGTTTAACGCTTTACATAAAGTCAAATATTGAAGATTTTCAATCAAATTGGTCACCGGGTAGGCTATATGTGAGTAAAATTAAATGGGTCACAATTATGGAGATAGGTAAAACTGATATAAGATTACTATATGTGAAAGGATGGGTCAAATTGTTTCAACATGAAAATTTTGAATTATTAGAAACTCTTAAAAGGGATTATAGCATCCTGCTTTCCTTACCATGTTTGTAGCTTCATCATAATACTCCTCATATGGTTGTAGCTTAGCAAGGAATAATAATAATAATAATAATAATAATAATAATAATAATAATAATAATGATAATAATAATAATAATAATGGAACCTTTGTAATTTGTTGGGACAGCGTTGGGAAGGCCGGAAAGTAGAGTAAAAAACGTAAGAAGTTGGGTGTTTTTTCACGGTGATTATAACCGAGTGAAATATTGATGAACTCATTAGTTTTGTAAATGCTTGCCCCAACAATCTACATACTAGGACCACTCAGCACATGAATGTCGGAAACGTACAATAAAAATGGATAACTAACTCAATCTGTCCACTCTAACCTAACCTACAAGCCGTGTCCTTACTTACTTAACAAACGGGGGGCTAACACCCCACTGCGACCCCCCTTTACACTGCCACTTCCCAGGTCATAATCCATAGCAGGGAACAAGCCTCCGGACCCCCTTCCCTGGTCACATAATAAATCGAAATCACAAATATATCCGTAAATTAAGCTAAAGTGAATCAGAAATAATTCTCTCTCCTACACATTAAAAATGATGGGCAGCACTCAGGATTACCTTATTATTCGTAGTCTCTAAAGCCGAAATCCTCAGGCTCTAGCACCTTTAACCTCTTCTGGGGTGGAGGATTAGGCCAACTACTTGAGTTTTCTGGATTGGTGGAAGGTCGGACGTAACTTGCGGAAGATGGCTGGTAGCGGGCCGAATGTTACTTGAGGGAAGAGGACGTGTGGAGGGAAGAACGTTACTAGGGGGAGGACGAATTGTGGAGGGAGGAGATTCAGGAATTGGCGAGAAAAGAGGACTACCTTAGAGGGGATAAACACGCTTGATCAGCTGTAGTAATGCCATGAACGAATATACGAACTTCTCTATATATCGATTCCTGATAAAATACTCCGAGAAATAGCTTTTTTACAACTCTTTCTGGTTACCAAATCTTGGCAGTAAGCTACTTTTGAGAACCCACCATTGCGATTCAATAGTGTTCATGTATATGGTCGGATCATTGGGATCAACAAAGTTAACATCACTATGGTTAACTGTAAAAATAACTGAAATCATAATCTTTGACCTTGGCGTAGGCCTTCCAACAATCTGAAATGATGGTGGTTCCCGGAAGAATGTGCTCTTGGAGCGCCAAGATCAAGGTTTGAGTGTTTAGTTCCTCAATCACTTGGTGGAAGGATTCATGTGTTTCCCGGTTAATGCCCTCAAAGAACCATGTTACTTCGACACTTTTCCCGATGATGTACTTCCTCTTGCCGAACTTACTCTTTTTGTTGTCTAAAATCAATATCTGTTCACAAACATCTTGGGAAAAATTATATCAGCCGACAATATTGTGAGAAGCAAGGTTCTCCCTCTTCACTACAACACTGTCTTGAGACCAACGTTCAATCCAATAAGATATAAGTAGTATGACCTCATGTTTTTCAAAGTCAAAGAAGGAGTTTTGCCGAATTTAAATTTTTTTACAATTGCGGTTTCTGCAGCCATCCTGCATAAGGGCAACATCACCAAGTTACACACCTCATAGGACCCCCTAACATCCTCTAACGGTCCTTTACGAAAAAAGAAATGAAAAAATCCAGAGTCCACTGGTGTAAAGTCCCTTAAGTCTAAAAACATGATCGTCCTTAGAGTATCTAGCTGATCGATATGGTTAATAAATTCAACCACATCGGCCGAAGAAAACTATACGGCACACATCCATTACGGTGGTTGAGCGTCGATGACCTTCGATATCAGGATGCCAGAGAACTTGCAATCATTCATTCATCCATTCACGGTGGTTAGCGTTGGAAAGGCCAACCCCGGTCAGGCCAATCTTGGGTCGTGGTAGGGTGATTAGAAATTTCTAAATCCTGCGGCTAACAAAAGTAGGCTTGCAAACGCACGAATCTTTGAATGGTTAAAAAAAACAAAATAGACTGTACAGCAAAATGATCGGAAATGCTGCAACAAAGTACAAACGTAACATACAATTAAGAATGTAATTTGTTCAGATAAGCAACAGATACTAGAAATATAATTCTAATGCGTATCGACGAGAAAGAAAAGGGAGTTTGGGTGGGCGGATTAATGCTGGCTTAATACTCCCCAACATCTCAACTAGATGGTTCCTAACCAAACCTTTGGTTCCATACATAACAAATTAGTGTTCAACATAATGCCAGGACGTGCCCCAACGTATTACAATGTTAACAAGGGGGTAGGAATATACTGTAGATTGTTGGGATTAGCGAAAACATAAGTCCGAATATCACTGAATTTCCATTCTTGCTATACTATCTGATAGGCGAATGGACGCAATTATTGGGGAAAATTTTGCGATCGAGTAACTTGGCCTTGGCTTCAGTGACCGATGGATCATAACATTTTCCCTACCTAACATTTCATGATAATTAATACAGCAGTACTAAATGCAAATGTACAGGACGTGTCCCAACCAACTACAACCTTAACTGACATGTAAGAATACATATCGATGGGACAGTATCAATTGTATAAACCTCGGATATCACGGGCTCTATCTGTCAGGAAATTTGGAAACTAAGCAGGACCTACCCGTG
>NC_090728.1:19410941-19415941 GCF_036898095.1 Palaemon carinicauda | reverse complement strand
ATCTAATCCCAGTAGAATGGCGGCCAACGTGTTTCTTGACAGGGCATTGGCAACGGGATTCATTTTCCCAGGGACGTGTTGAAGGGTGCAATTGTATTCAGCCACGGTGGAGAGATGTCGGCGTTGACGGACATATCAGGCGTCAGACTGTCGAGTGAAGGGGTGCACCAGAGGCATGTAGTCTCTGCGAATAACGAAGGGCGTACCTTCTAGGAAATGGCAAAAGTGAAGGACAGTCAAGTGCCCCGCCAGCATTTCGCGAGCGAAGGTAGAATAACCTGATTCTGCCTTGGAGAGTTTTCTGCTGAAGAAAGCCAATGGGCGGGGCGAACCGTTGACCACCTGTTCAAGTACTGCACCAATAGCGACGACACTGGCTTGGGTGGAGAGAAGAAGAGGGGCAGGTGGGATGGGAAAAGTGAGAGCAGCAGCAGTTGATAGGGGCTTCTTTGCATTGCAAAAGGCCGTTTCTTGAAGGGGACCCCACTTCAGGTCTTTTGGCTTGCCCTTGAGGGAGGCATACAGGGGAGCATGAGTGGCGGCAATGGATGGCAGAAAACGGTAAAAATAGTTGATCATGCCCAAGAATTCCTGCGGAGCTTTGACGGTCGAAGGTGTGGGGAAATTCTGAACGGCTGCTACCTTCTCAGGGAGGGGATTGACTCCTTTAGGAGTGATGCGGTGCCCTAAGAAAGACACTTCATTGGCAGTAAAGGTACACTTGTCGTACCACACTACAAGACCGTTTTGTTGCAGGTGGTCGAGCACGATGCGCAGGTGATGGAGGTGTTCCTCTTTTGAGGAAGAGAACACAAGTATATCGTCCACATAACATACACAGAAGGGGAGGTCCCCTAAGATGCCCTCCTTGAGACGTTGAAAAGTGGCCCCAGCATTTGAGGGCCAAAACAGGAGTAATTAAAGGTGTATATACTAAACGGAGTGGTAATGGCAGTTTTGTGGATGTCTTCTGGGTTCATAGGCACTTGATAATACCCCATCAGGAGGATGAGCGTTGGAGAAAACATTCGCTTTTTGCAGGTAAGAGGTCACGTCGGCGATGTTTGTAAGGGGGTAGCAATCCGGTTCTGTTTTTATGCTTAGGCGCCTATAATCCCTGTACGGATGGAGGGAGGCCTATTGGCAAAGGTCACACTTCCTGCATTTCAGCGAACGTCTGTTTGGCGGCTGCCAATTGATCCAGTGCCAGACGACTGGATTTTGCGTAGACTGGGGGTCCCGTCGTCTTGATATGGTGATAAATACTATGCTTGGCAGGGGCCGTTGTGAAGTTCTGGATGGAAAACTTCCAGATACAACGTGAGGAGGTGGGTGTAGGCATCTGTGGGTCCGCTGATATGGAGAGCGACGTAGGAGGGACCGGGTTGAAGAGGTGTCGACAAGTACGAGTCTGCGTTGACCAATCGTCGGTGGGCGCTATCGACCAGAAGGGGAAAATGAGAGAGGATATCCACACCGACGATTGGCAATGTGAAGTCAGCAACGAGAAATTTCTAATTAAATTTACCGTTTCAAAACAATAATGTAAGGTTCTTGTAACCGTAGGGTGGTATTGCGATCAGTTGGCAGCCAACAGGCAGACGCCGGCAGACGTAGACAGACTACGTCCTGTCCTGAAGAGTTCCCTTAGCAAAAGAGAACGACAAGCACCCGTGTCTACCAAAAATCGTACGCCTGTTCCTGCGTCATGTGAAGATGAAAAAATTAGAAACACGAGAGGCCACCGCCATAAGTGATGGCCTACTTAGACGTTTTTGAGCCACTGAAAATTCTTGGTACATTTCTTCGCAGCTGCCCATAATCTGTAGTGGTAGTAGCAAAACTGCGCCCGATGGGCGGCATTAAATGGCTGTAGAAGTCGTTGGTTGGGGCGCGAGTGAGTGGGGGGTGATGGGTGGCTTTGTTGCCGCTCCGGCATGTCACAGGGTAGGCGTGTATATCCTACGGCATTCACTTCAGCTTTGGTTGACGTTGAATAGGCTTCCTCTGCGTCAGGAATGGAGGCGTTGATGGAGGTCTTGAAGGCTGTGAAGTAGCTGTCCATAAGACCGTCGGCTTTGGTGACCAAATCCTTTATGAGTAAACTGTTTCAGTATTGTTACTTTGTTCTTACTTCAGTTCCCATGTCATCGTTGTGGGTATCTCAGATTATGGAAGTGAAAGATGAGGCCGAGGTTAATCCTTTCATTTAGAGACCTTGGACTCGACATTGTAGGAAGGGAGACCATTACACTGCGCGCTAAAACCAAGCAAATGCCTCTCTGCTGGCGAACGACGAAAGTTTCAATGGGGTGGCACCAACTTTCGTGGAGTCCGCCATAGTACCAATGAAGGGGTGGAAGGCGAGAGGAGTGAGTCAAATTCCGGGGTCACCAATGTGACAGGCCGAGAGAGGCTGTGACTAAGAAGGCAGGATGAAAGCAACTGAGTATCTTTATTACAGAACATCAGATTATATATACAAAGAGTTCAGGCAAGAAGGACATAAAAACATAGAAGGCAATTTCATGTTCAACCAACAACTGGTTCTATTAACAGTTAACGGTGTGAAAAACAGACATGTTTATTCAGGATCCTGTCAGTCCGAGGGGAGAGCGAAGATACAATGCATAATACATACAACAAAAAGAAATGTTGTTACTATGTACAATCGTGTGACACACGGTTGGTACAATATACTTACTACACAACCCCATACACATACAAAACTCACATTCACTGCCCATACATATATACGCATACATACACATTCACTGCCTACATATGTACACACTCTCATGAATTATTTACTCTTTCAGTATTGTTACTTTGTTCTTACTTCAGTTCCCAAGGTCATCGTTGTGGGTATCTCAGATTATGCCAGTGAAAGATGAGGCCGAGGTTCATCCTTTCCTTAAGAGACCTTGGACTCGACATTGTAAGAAGGGAAACCATAATACTCAACCCCTGCTTGAGTATGTTCACTCTTATTTTAACGTCATGAGGCAGCTATTTTAGTATTTCCCGTGGGTCTAGGCGAATTTACCGACAACAAATCACCGACAACAATCTACCGATAACAATTCATCAACAAAAATTCACCGACACGCCCAATTTATCAACTACATAATTTATCCACAACCAATTCGCCATCAATAATATTTGAAAATTAAAATTCATTATTAAATTTTTCATGTTTTTTTTTAAATTTTTTTTTCATATACAAATTCCTTACTTTACTATTCTATATAACTATGTTAAAAACTAGCCTTTAAGTAGGATATTACAAAATCTTATATGAATATTTTTTTTTCATTTTTGTAGAATAACTTAAACTACAATTTCCAATAAGAAATAAAAAACATAAAAATGCAACTACTAAAATGATTAAAATGCCATAAAGGTGGTTTATTTAAACTCAAAAAACAAATTATGGGTTATTAAAGGTTTAAATTCCGGTCATGAATGGCAGAGGAAGGGAACAGTAACAATGCCCTATCACTGACCATATCACATGTGATCATCCCCTAAGTCCCCTCTCCACACAAGCTAGTGCTAAGGAGGGCCAGTCAATGGTTGATGATGACTCAGCAGATAGACCTATGAGATCCCCCAAAACCCCCCATCATTAGCTCACAAGGATGGTGAGGCTGCAGCGACCAAAAGAACCAACGAGTTTGAGTGGGATCGAACCCTAGTCTGGCAATCACCAGGCAAGGACGCTATCACCAGGCCACCACAATCATTATTGTTATCATCATTATTACTTGGTAAGCTAAAACCCTAGTTGGAAAAGCAGGATGCTATAAACTCTCTGGGGGCTCCAAAGGAAGAATACCCCAGTGTTGAAAGGAAATAAGGAAATCAATTACAATAGAAGTTTGGGAACAATAATAACATTAAAATAAATCTTTCATATATAAAATTAAAACAAAGTACCTGGACGAAAATTCTGTAAAGAAACTTGTGATAAACTTTTACTACCTGAATTGACTACTGTAACTCATTCTACTACAATTTACCAAAAGTGCAACTTAAGAAATTACAAAACATAATAAACAGAGGAGCAAGACTGATGAAAGGTGCCCCACATAGAGAAAAGATAACCCCTATATTAATTGATTTACACTGGTTGCCAATTAAAGCAAGAATTAAATATAAGATATGTACAATAACCCACCAAGTTATCAGAACCGGGGGTTCAAAATACTTAAGAAAATTGCTACACATTGCGCAGCCAACAAATCGTGTCGACACGAGAATAGTTACAGAGGGGTTCAAACTGTTGGAACATAGATATATGTCTACTTTAGGCTCCAGAGCCTGCAAATATGCGGCCCCGAGACTATACAATAAGCTCCATCGAAACATTCGAATGATGGCAGATATTAAAGCTTTCAAGAGGAAACTGGAGGATTTCTTATTTCATGAGTCTTTTGACAGCGACGATTTAACAGTAAATGAACAATATGTGATATGAAAATGTTAAATACTCTGAACAAACAAGGTAAAATGACAGTGGAGTTCCTGTAGAGAGTGGAGTTCCCTTGCTGTATGGGACTGGAAAAGCAGCCATCAAAGGAAAATAATGGGCCAAGAACACTACCCTGTTGAACACCAGATATCAGATTCCTATACGCACTATGGTCCTCATCAACAACACCTCTTTGAGATTTATTACTTAAATAGTCAATAATAATGCTAAGAAACGACCTACCCACTCCCAACTGTTTCAGTTTGAAAACAAGGGCCTCATGATTAACATGGTCAAAGGCAGCACTAAAATCAAGTCTAATCATACGAACTTCCTGACCACAGTCAAGGGAGTTCTGTATAGCATTGGAGATTGTAAGAAGGGCATCACATGTTCCAATGCCTTTAGGAAAACCAAACTGCAAACTAGGGAACAGAAGATTACCTTCAGCAAACCTACTAAGACGTTTTGCCAGAAGACGTTCAAAAACTTTAGATTATATGGGAGTTATAGAATTGGGTGGTCA
>NC_090728.1:19380941-19400941 GCF_036898095.1 Palaemon carinicauda | reverse complement strand
TGTCAAAGGCTTTTGTAAAATCTAGATAGATCACATCTGTGTCTTTTTCATTTATCATATTATTGTATATGTTTTCATAGTGAGCTATCAGTTGGGTCTGTGTACTTTTTCCAGGTACGAAACCGTGTTGACCCATATTAAACAAATTATTTTTGACCAAATGGTTCATTATTTTCTTTTTTATTACCCTCTCATACACTTTCATAATATGTGATGTTAGACTAACAGGTCTATAATTGCTTGCCTCTAGTCTTGATCCACTTTTGAAGATAGGGGTTATATAAGCTAATTTATGTTTAACATATATCTCGCTCATATCTATACTCTGTCTTAGCAGTATTGCAAGTGGCTTCGCGATAGTGTTTGCAGTTTTTTTTAACAAAATCGCTGGAACTCCATCTGGTCCGGCTGCCGATCCATTTTTAATTTCGTTTATAGCCGTGACAATATCTGCTTCATTAATATCTATATCCGTTAGATATTCAACATTTTCTTCTCTCATTTCTGTTTCATTATTCTCATTCGCAATTCTTGGCGTGAACTCACTCTTATATTTTTCTGCTAATATGTTGCATATTTCCTTTTTTTCATTCGTTAGCCGTCCTTCAATTCTTAGAGGGCCTATTTCTATTCTCCTTTTATTCATCTTTTTTGCATAGGAGTAAAGTACTTTGGGGTTTCTTTTTATATTTTGAAGTGTCCTTTCTTCTAAGTCCCTTTTTTCATTTTCTTTCGACTGCATAATCTTTTGTTCTGCATTTTCTATCTTACATTTTATTTCCCTCATTTTCCACACATTTTTTTCTTTTGCAAGATTTTTCTTCCACTTTTTAATTTTCTGAAATAAGATCCTTCTGTCTCTTGGTATGCACGTCTTTTGTTTATTGTTTTTTTTCGGTACATATTTTTCAACAATTTTCTCCAGTATTTTGTACAGTATATCCGTATTTACCTGTATATTATCACTTATAAATACATTTTTCCATTCTTTATTCAGTTCTTCATTTATTTCTGACCATTTTATATTCTTACTGTAAAAGTTATATTTTCATATCCTTCCCAAAGTTTTGTGCTTTTATTAATTCTGTGATCACTTGCTTTGGAATGAACTATCAATTCTATGACATTGTGGTCTGAAATTCCCGTGTTATACACTATTATTTCTTTAACATAATTCACCTCATTCACAAATACTAGATCTAGGACATTTTCCTTTCTTGTTGGAATGTGGTTTATTTGTTGCATATTATGTTCTAATAGCATATCTTGAAGCTTTTCAAATTGCCTCTTATCTTCTGCGCTACTATTACTCTCTTTTTTATATGTATACATACAACCACTTTCTTCTATCCGTTCTTTCCAATCCACGAAAGGAAAGTTAAAATCTCCGGATAGGAGTATATTCCAGTCTTTATGGTTTCTACATATATCATCTATTTTTTCTATTATTATGTCAAACTCCTTAGTATTTGGGGGTCTGTAAACTACAATGTTCACTAGTTTTTCAAATTCAAATTCTACCGCAATCAATTCACATTCTGTGTTACTGTATTTTTCACAGACTTTTCCTTGATTTATGTCTCTTCCATATATTGCGGTTCCCCCTTGATTCCTATTTTTTCTGTCTGATCTATAAGTTTGGAAACCCTTTATCTGGTCATCACTGCCAGTCTCTTGGGAATACCATGTTTCACTTATATTTAATATATCTATTTTTTCAATTTGGGTTAGTTCTTCTAGGAACTCTATTTTCCTTTTAGAGTTACTCGTGACTAAACCCTGTGCATTCATCACTATTATGGTTTGTGTCTCATTTCCATTATTTAATATTGGTAATAATATGGATTCTCCCATGCTTCCTTCCTGTTCTGATATGATGTTCTTTTCTTCATTTCTCGGAATTCTGCCATTAAAAAATCCAACTTTTCCATAATATTTGTTCTTTTGCCTTCATACTTATTTTTGTGTGTAAACCTGCAATTATCTCCATATCTGCACCAACCCCTGGCATTATATATGCATTCTTGGTAGTTGGGCTCTATTTGTGGAGCTTTAGGTTGAAAGGCCTTTTTTGGTGCATAGTGCGGTATATACGCGGTCTGCTTTTTTGTTTCTTTTTTTGTTTCATTTTTGTTTTTCTTTTCAGTTTGCTGAGTTTTCTTACTCTCATTCATAGTTGCAGGATGCATATATCGACATTTTTTGTTGAAACTGCATCCTTTTCCTTCTTTTAGGGTTTTGCATATTTTTGGATGGAGATCTCTGCATTCGTCTCCATATCCGTCTAAATACGCACATTTACCATATATTTCATAATTATGGCATATCTTTGGATGCTTGTAGAAGCATCTTTCGCCAAATTTGCAATTCCCTCTTTTCAGCCTATTACAGACTATATCTTTCTTTTCTTGTTCTTGCTCTTCCCTAAAAGTATGTAGGTCCGGGTAGAGTCTCTTGGGTCTATTATTTGTTTCCATCTGATAATTTATTTCTTCATAAGTATGTTGTTGGATGGCATCATAAGTTATATCAATGATTTCCTCTGCATCCTTACACATATCTTGTTCATTTTTCTCTTCTTCTTCTTCTTCTTCTTCTTCTTCTTCTTCTACTTCTTCTTCTTCTTCTTCTTCTTCTTCTTCTTCTTCTTCTTCTTCTTCTTCAACTAATTGCAGCTTTAGTCTCGACTTAATTATATTTTCTATCCAGACTAAGCATGTTGAGCAGAATACCTTTGTGTCTCTATTTTTTATTTTTTGCTGTATTTCAGCACATGTGGGGTGTGTTGGAACATTACAGGCATTACATTTTCTAATCAGTTGTTGAGGATTATTAATGGAATACCATATCTTACATGTATTACACCATTTTGGCATTCTTTTTCCCAATGCATCAATCAGCATATTTACCATATTGGACTTGTTATTGTTCTTTAATGGAATGTGTTGATTGATGTAGACTTTCTTTATAAGTCTCTTCAACACTTGGATTTTCTTTGGAATTTCTTCAATTATTTTACTGATGTTTTCCGCAGATTTGTTCCAGTCTATTGGATCATATTGTTTCAATATGTCTGCGAATATTTTTCCGTCACACTGGTTGGAGTTGTTAGTGACATCTGTCGTCAATCGGTCGAGCTCCTGTTTCGCCAACTCATGAAATTTGCCTTTGCTGACTCCAGCGATATCTCTCCACGAGTTGCCTGTGTTATACAATGCCATCTTGTTCAGATTTTTATTAATTCACAAGATAACTATCCTATGCCGACGATTTATCTCACTTTTCTGCCCTCAAACTAATCACCGACTATTCACGAAAACTTGTAGCTATATTTCACTCGATAGCCTTTTTGTTATCCGCGTTAAATCAGGATATTTTTAGGGACGCACAAGTGTTCACTTCACCAGCATACAAATACAAGAGAGAGAGAGAGAGAGAGAGAGAGAGAGAGAGAGAGAGAGAGAGAGAGAGAGAGAGAGAGGCACCTTTGCTCTATCAAAGGATGACTGTATTTTTACTGCTGCTATGCAGCCCTGGGCCCCTCTATAAGACTTAGTTACATACAAAACATTTTAGGACTGAGATCTGGAAGCTTCTGGGCTTGCCCAAGGGAGGAAGGTTGCCCAAAAATACTCTTTTGGATACATGCCCACGTAACAGGGAGATGAACTCTCTCAGTTAGCTCCACCCACCTTTTGCCCTTGAAAAAAAAAAAAAAATAAGATCTAACGTTAGAATTTTGGGGAATCTTCAAAAACAAATGGCCAAATATAATAAATACGTATTCTATCTCAAACGTGACGCAGTACCTCATAAAAGTTTAAAAGAACATTACATAAGCCCTATTTCCTATCTTGTATGGTCACATAACACTGTCAAAAAGCTACATAAGACTTTGTAATAAAGAAGCGTTAAATAAAAAGTTAATTATCAAAAATAAAGTAAATTTACATACACTGACTAGATTTAAATGTACAATAAAATTAGCGATGAAAGTCTTACGTAATTTCCATTCAAAACTTACGTCTACATGAGATGAACTCATCTCATGGGCTGGCTATTCACCTCTCCAATCCACAAATTAAAACATAAACAAAATCATGAATAAACTTGTATACACTCTACATTAGACCAGCTTCGTGAGAATATATATATATATATATATATATATATATATATATATATATATATATATATATATATATATATATATATATATATATATATATATATATATATCCATCCATCCATATACCAAGGCACTTCCCCCAATTTTGGGGGGTAGCCGACATCAACAAAAAAACAAAACAAAAAGGGGACTACTCTCTACGTTCCTCCAGCCTAACCAGGGACTCAGCCGAGTTCAGCTGGTACTGCTAGGGTGCCACAGCCCAACCTCCCACAATTCCACCACAGATGAAGCTTCATAATGCTGAATCCCCTACTGCTGCTACCTCCAATGTCATCTAAGGCACCGGAGGAAGCAGCAGGGCCTACCGGAACTGCGTCACAATCGCTCGCCATTCATTCCTATTTCTAGCACGCTCTCTTGCCTCTCTCAAATCTATCCTCCTATCACCCAGAGCTTTCTTCACACCATCCATCCACCCAAACCTTGGCCTTCCTTTTGTACTTTTCCCATCAACTCTTGCATTCATCACCTTCTTTAGCAGACAGCCATTTTCCATTCTCTCAACATGGCCAAACCACCTCAATACATTCATATCCACTCTAGCCGCTAACTCCTTTCTTACACCCGTTCTCACCCTCACCACTTCGTTCCTAACCCTATCTACTCGAGATACACCAGCCATACTCCTTAGACACTTCATCTCAAACACATTCAATTTCTGACTCTCCATCACTTTCATTCCCCACAACTCCGATCCATACATCACAGTTGGTACAATCACTTTCTCATATAGAACTCTCTTTACATTCATGCCAAACCCTCTATTTTTTACTACTCCCTTAACTGCCCCCAACACTTTGCATCCTTCATTCACTCTCTGACGTACATCTGCTTCCACTCCACCATTTGCTGCAACAACAGACACCAAGTACTTAAACTGATCCACCTCCTCAAGTAACTCTCCATTCAACATGACATTCAACCTTGCACCACCTTCCCTTCTCGTACATCTCATAACCTTACTCTTACCCACATTAACTCTCAACTTCTTTCTCTCACACACCCTTCCAAATTCTGTCACTAGTCGGTCAAGCTTCTCTTCTGTGTCTGCTACCAGTACAGTATCATCCGCAAACAACAACTGATTTACCTCCCATTCATGATCATTTTCGTCTACCAGTTTTAATCCTCGTCCAAGCACTCGAGCATTCACCTCTCTCACCACTCCATCAACATACAAGTTAAACAACCACGGCGACATCACAAATCCCTGTCTCAGCCCCACTCTCACCGGAAACCAATCGCTCACTTCATTTCCTATTCTAACACATGCTTTACTACCTTTGTAGAAACTTTTCACTGCTTGCAACAACCTTCCACCAACTCCATATAACCTCATCACATTCCACATTGCTTCCCTATCAACTCTATCATATGCTTTCTCCAGATCCATAAACGCAACATACACCTCCTTACCTTTTGCTAAATATTTCTCGCATATCTGCCTAACTGTAAAAATCTGATTCATACAACCCCTACCTCTTCTAAAACCACCCTGTACTTCCAAAATTGCATTCTCTGTTTTATCCTTAATCCTATTAATCATTACTCTACCATACACTTTTCCAACTACACTCAACAAACTAATACCTCTTGAATTACAACACTCATGCACATCTCCCTTACCCTTATATAGTGGTACAATACACGCACAAACCCAATCTACTGGTACCATTGACAACACAAAACACATATTAAACAATCTCACCAACCATTCAAGTACAGTCGCACCCCCTTCCTTCAACATCTCAGCTTTCACACCATCCATACCAGATGCTTTTCCTACTCTCGTTTCATCTAGTGCTCTCCTCACTTCCTCTATTGTAATCTCTCTCTCATTCTCATATCCCATCACTGGCACCTCAACACCTGGAACAGCAATATATATATATATATATATATATATATATATATATATATATATATATATATATATATATATATATATATATATATATATATATATATATATATATATATATTCATAAACACATTCCTAATTTTTTCTTGAAGCATAGATTTTTAATGTTCCGTTTTTAGCTGATGGAATAGTAGGACTTTCTTTTCTATTTTTACCAGATTATCTCAAATAAATAATTTAATAGATACAGAAGAACTGTCTTTAATATCATATCCATAAAAACAACGCATTAGAAGAATACAGAAATGTTCCCAATTCACCGAAAAGATAAATTAGTTTCTAGTGATAAGTGCGAATCATTCACGAACCTCTAGCTTATCAAATCAAATATCTATCGGCCTATTAAAGAACACAGTAAGGTGATTGCAGGGATCGATTTAAATTATTTACCTAATGATTGTGTCAGTGATTTTATATATTTGTGATGAATTTCTAAGCTAGGAGAGAGAGAGAGAGAGAGAGAGAGAGAGATAGAGAGAGAGAGAGAGAGAGAGAGAGAGAGAGATGCGATTTACATCATAGCGGCCCTCCCATTTTCACGATATATTGTTTCGACAAATAAAGGCCAAATAGATATAATAGGTTACACAACCATTCATTACTAGTGCAGGTGGGCAGGTCTCAAACTAAACAACACCATTATTGTTGCTTTAATGACATCGTTGTTAAGAAAACCTCTCCTTTTCTTTCTTTCTCTCGTTTTAGCTCTCAGTCCATTTCTATATATCATCACCAGTCTCTTTATGGGCTATGAGTGCAACAGTTGAGTATTTTTATATTAGTTTCCTACTCAATAAAAAGGACATGGAGGTCCCCGAGATTTTACCCCCAACAACTGCTAGACACACATTTCACTAGTAATTGAGTAAACCAAGTGTTTTTCCTGGTGGTTATGCCACACCACCTCAATTCTGCCTTGTGTTTAGTGCTCTCAGCTCAGGTAGATTGATCTGTTCTCACATATTCTGTTGGTCCTGGACAGACACTCGCAGCCAACCAGTAAAGGGAAACTTACAAGCACGTACAGCTAATTTGCTGTTTTTGGGGAACAAAAGCATTCTTCGTTTATAGGACCGTGCCTGTCATTTCCCCCTCACCCCCTATCACAGCTATATATGAATACTGCAAATGATTGCGTAGTGAGTACGGCAGTGGCAATAAGGATTAATTAAGTACGAATGTATAGTCTATTTTACCACGAGAGATTACATAGGCTCTACGCAAACAGCGAATACAGCACGGGTGTATTAATGTAGTATGGAAACATAGATTGGAAACGAATAAGTTAACCTGCTCCTTTTGTCTATATAGTTTATGCCAATAAACATACTGCTTATAGCATTTATTACCTATTAATTTAGTATATCACATCTTGAAGTCCGCATAAATATGATTTACAATAAATGAAAATTATATTTAATTGCAAAGGTTATTGTTATTGGGTGTGCTTGTTTGGGCAAAAGAGTAAATTTACCAATACCACGGACACATGTCTGTTACTGTTATCTTATGAATTGGTTGATTAAACACCTTATTTTTTTTTTTTGCCTTATTTTTTGTTTGGGTTCCCCCAGGTCCCTCAGTGTGAGGCACCTCGTATATCCACCAGAGAGTTGCTAATACATCTTCCGGTGTATTTTGCATCTTCCAGTCTTGGATGGTCTGGGATGCATCTTAGGTATTTATTGAGCTGATTTTTAAACGCATCTACGCTCACTCCTGATATGTTTCTTAGATGAGCTGGCAGCACATTAAATAGTCGCTGCATTATCGATGCTGGTGCGTAGTGGATTAATGTCCTGTGCGCCTTTCTCAGTTTACCTGGAATGTTTTTTGGCACTATTAATCTACCTCTGCTTGTTCTTTCTGATACTTTAAGCTCCATGATGTTTTCAGCAATTCCTTCTATTTGCTTCCATGCTTGTATTATCATATAGCGTTCTCTTCTCCTTTCTAGACTGTATAGTTTTAAAAATTGCAGTCTTTCCCAGTAATCAAGGTCCTTAACTTCTTCTATTCTAGCAGTATAGGACCTTTGTACACTCTCTATTTGCGCAATATCCTTTTGGTAGTGTGGGTACCATATCACATTGCAGTACTCGAGTGTACTACGCACATAAGTTTTGTAAAGCATAATCATGTGTTCAGCTTTTCTTGTTTTAAAGTGTCTGAATAACATTCCCATTTTTGCTTTACATTTAGCCAACAGTGTTGCTATTTGGTCGTTGCATAACATATTCCTATTTAAAATTACACCAAGGTCTTTAATTGCTTCCTTGTTTGTGATTGTCTCATTATTAGGTCCCTTGTATGCATACACCATTCCTTCTCTGTTTCCATAATTTATTGATTCGAATTTATCGGAGTTAAATACCATCCTACTTATCTCCGCCCATTCATATATTTTGTTTAGATCTCTTTGTAGTGAGTTCCTATCTTCATCACAAGTAATTTCTCTACTTATTCTTGTGTCATCGGCGAAACTTCTCACTACGGAGTTTTCAACATAACAGTCTATGTCTGAGATCATAATAACAAATAGCAGTGCAGCTAATACCGTACCTTGGGGCACACCAGATATTACCTGGGCTTCATCTGATTTCTCGTCATTTGCAACCACTATCTGTTTTCTGTTTTGCAGGAATTCTTTTACCCATTTTCCTATCTTTCCAACAATATTATGCTTTCTCATTTTTTTCTCCAATATGTTATGGTCTACCTTGTCAAAGGCTTTTGCAAAATCTAGATAGATCACATCTGTGTCTTTTTCATTTATCATATTATTGTATATGTTTTCATAGTGAGCTATCAGTTGGGTCTGTGTACTTTTTCCAGGTACGAAACCGTGTTGACCCATATTAAACAAATTATTTTTGACCAAATGGTTCATTATTTTCTTTTTTATTACCCTCTCATACACTTTCATAATATGTGATGTTAGACTAACAGGTCTATAATTGCTTGCCTCTAGTCTTGATCCACTTTTGAAGATAGGGGTTATATAAGCTAATTTATGTTTAACATATATCTCGCTCATATCTATACTCTGTCTTAGCAGTATTGCAAGTGGCTTCGCGATAGTGTTTGCAGTTTTTTTTAACAAAATCGCTGGAACTCCATCTGGTCCGGCTGCCGATCCATTTTTAATTTCGTTTATAGCCGTAACAATATCTGCTTCATTAATATCTATATCCGTTAGATATTCAACATTTTCTTCTCTCATTTCTGTTTCATTATTCACATTCGCAATTCTTGGCGTGAACTCACTCTTATATTTTTCTGCTAATATGTTGCATATTTCCTTTTTTTCATTCGTTAGCCGTCCTTCAATTCTTAGAGGGCCTATTTCTATTCTCCTTTTATTCATCTTTTTTGCATAGGAGTAAAGTACTTTGGGGTTTCTTTTTATATTTTGAAGTGTCCTTTCTTCTCAGTCCCTTTTTTCATTTTCTTTCGACTGTATAATCTTTTGTTCTGCATTTTCTATCTTACATTTTATTTCCCTCATTTTCCACACATTTTTTTCTTTTGCAAGACTTTTCTTCCACTTTTTAATTTTCTGAAATAAGATCCTTCTGTCGCTTGGTATGTACGTCTTTTGTTTATTGTTTTTTTTCGGTACATATTTTTCAACAATTTTCTCCAGTATTTTGTACAGTATATCCGTATTTACCTGTATATTATCACTTATAAATACATTTTTCCATTCTTTATTCAGTTCTTCATTTATTTCTGACCATTTTATATTCTTACTGTAAAAGTTATATTTTCCATATCCTTCCCAAAGTTTTGTGCTTTTATTAATTCTGTGATCACTTGCTTTGGAATGAACTATCAATTCTATGACATTGTGGTCTGAAATTCCCGTGTTATACACTATTATTTCTTTAACATAATTCACCTCATTCACAAATACTAGATCTAGGACATTTTCCTTTCTTGTTAGAATGTGGTTTATTTGTTGCATATTATGTTCTAATAGCATATCTTGAAGCTTTTCAAATTGCCTCTTATCTTCTGCGCTACTATTACTATCTTTTTTATATGTATACATACAACCACTTTCTTCTATCTGTTCTTTCCAATCCACGAAAGGAAAGTTAAAATCTCCGGATAGGAGTATATTCCAGTCTTTATGGTTTCTACATATATCATCTATTTTTTCTATTATTATGTCAAACTCCTTAGTGTTTGGGGGTCTGTAAACTACAATATTCATTAGTTTTTCAAATTCAAATTCTACCGCGATCAATTCACATTCTGTGTTGCTGTATTTTTCACATACTTTTCCTTGATTTATGTCTCTTCCATATATTGCGGTTCCCCCTTGATTCCTATTTTTTCTGTCTGATCTATAAGTTTGGAAACCCTTTATCTGGTCATCACTGCCAGTCTCTTGGGAATACCATGTTTCACTTATATTTAATATATCTATTTTTTCAATTTGGGTTAGTTCTTCTAAGAACTCTATTTTCCTTTTAGAGTTACTCGTGACTAAACCCTGTGCATTCATTACTATTATGGTTTGTGTTTCATCCCCATTATTTAATATTGGTAATAATATGGATTCTCCCATGCTTCCTTCCTGTTCTGATATGATGTTCTTTTCTTCATTTCCCGGAATTCTGCCATTAAAAAATCCAACTTTTCTATTATATTTGCTCTTTCGCCTTCATATTTATTTGTGTGTGTATACCTGCAACTGTCCCCACATCTGCACCAACCCCTGGCATTATAGATGCATTCTTTGTAGTTGGGCTCTAAATGTGCAGGTTTAGGTTGAAAGGCCTCATATCTTGGGGCTCTTGGTTCAAAGCGCGGTATATACACGGCCTGCTTTTTTGTTTCTTTTTTTGTTTCTTTTTTGCTTTCATTTTTCTTTTCAGTTTGCTGAGTTTTCTTACATTCATTCATGGTTGCAGGATGCATATATCGACATTTTTTGTTGTAAATGCATCCTTTTCCTTCTTTTAGGTTTTTGCATATTTTTGGATGGAGATCTCTGCATTCGTCTCCATATCCGTCTAAATACGCACATTTACCATATATTTCATAATTATGGCATATCTTTGGATGCTTGTAGTAGCATCTTTCGCCAAATCTGCAATTCCCTCTTTTCAGCATATTGCAGACTATATCCTTCTTTCCTATTTTTTCTTGTTCTTGCTCTTCCCTAATATTATGTAGGTCCGGGTAGAGTCTCTTGGGTCTATTATTTGTTTCCATCTGGTAATTTATTTCTTCATAAGTATGTTGTTGGATGGCATCATAGGTTATATCAATGATTTCTTCTGCATCCTTACACATATCCTGTTCATTGTTCTCTTCTTCTTCTTTTTCTTCTTCTTCTTCTTCTGTTTCTTTTTCTTCCTCTTCCTTATCTTCAACTACTTGCAGATTTAGTCTCGACTTAATTATATTTTCTATCCAGACTAAGCATGTTGAGCAGAATACCTTTGTGTCTTTATTTTTTATTTTTTGCTGTATTTCAGCACATGTGGGATGTGTTGGGACATGACAGGCATCACATTTTCTAATCAATTGTTGAGGATTATTAATGGAATACCATATCTTACATGTATTACACCCTTTTGGCATTCTTTTTCCCATTGCATCAATCAGCATATTCACCATATTGGACTTCTTATTGTTCTTTGATGGAATGTGTTGATTGATGTAGACTTTCTTTATAAGTCTCTTTAACACTTGGATTTTCTTTGGAATTTCTTCTATTATTTTGCTGATGTTTTCCGCAGATTTGCTCCAGTTTATTGGATCATATTGTTTCAATATGTCCGCGAATATTTTTCCGTCACATTGGTTGACGTTACTAGTGACCTCTGTTATCAGACGGTCGAGCTCCTGTTTCCCCAACTCATGGAATTTATTTTTGCTGAGTCCAGCGATGTCTCTCCAAGCCTTGCCCGTGCTGTACATAGCCATCTTGATTAGGTTTTTAGTAATTCACAAGATAACTATTCTATGCCGACGTTTTATCCCACTTCTCCGACCTCAAACTAATCACTGACTATTCACGAAAACTTGTAGCTATATTGCACTCGATAGCCTTTTGTTATCCGCGTTAAATCATGATATTTATAGGGTCGCAAAAGTGTAATCACTCACTGGCACACAGATACAAACCAGAGAGAGAGAGAGAGAGAGAGAGAGAGAGAGAGAGAGAGAGAGAGAGAGAGAGAGAGAGAAAGGGGGGAAGCTAAAAAAAGAAATAGAATGAAATTTCTTCTTATATATGCTCTGAATAAAGATAGAAAATGCTAACATTTTTCCACATGCTCATATATCACTTTGGTAGGCCTATTGTCCATAGTTTTACCGAGTAGAAGTTACCCTACTGTTATTATTTCATAGATTGACACTTTGAGCCCTGGAAAGTCAAAGAATCCTTAGAATCTAGGATTATTTGACGCGGAGTGAACTGCTTTTTCCTGTTTCCTAGCCCCTGAAATACCAGAAACCAGTATTAGTGTCATACGTGACGTGAGGGGGAAGGGCATCAGAGGGAAAACCGACCTAAATTGATAGTACGTCTCTCTCTCTCTCTCTCTCTCTCTCTCTCTCTCTCTCTCTCTCTCTCTCTCTCTCAAATGTTTATATATTAATACAAATATAAACTGAATGAATCCTAACATCTTTTGCAGACAAAATTGAAAACTCTCTCTCTCTCTCTCTCTCTCTCTCTCTCTCTCTCTCTCTCTCTCTCCTCTCTCTCTCTCTCTCTCTCTCTCTCTCAAATGTTTATATACTAAGCTAATATAATAATAACTCATCCTTACAACTTTTGAAGACTAAATTGAAAGACCTCTCTCTCTCTCTCTCTCTCTCTCTCTCTCTCTCTCTCTCCTCTCTCTCTCTCTCTCTCTCTCTCTCTCTCTATCAATTGTTTATATGCTAAACTAAGCTAATATCATAAGAATGAATCCTATCATCTTTTATAGACGAAATCGGAAGAACCCCCTCATCTCTCTCTCTCTCTCTCTCTCTCTCTCTCTCCTCTCTCTCTCTCTCTCTCTCTCTCTCTCTCTCTCTCTCTCTCTCTCAAATAACTGTATACTAAGCCAGTATAAAAAGAACTAATCCTTCCCTCTTTTGAAGAAAAATGTGAACCCTCTCTTTCTCTCTCTCTCTCTCTCTCTCTCTCTCTCTCTCTCTCTCCTCTCTCTCTCTCTATATATATATATATATATATATATATATATATATATATATATATATATATATATATATATATAAATATATATATATATATAAATATTAAGCAAATTTAAAAAAAGTCTTAAATCTTTTTAAGACGAAATTAGAAGCGTGTTCTCTCTCTCTCTCTCTCTCTCTCTCTCTCTCTCTCTCTCTCTCTCTCTCTCTCTCTCTCTCTCTCTCTCTCTCTCTCTCTCTCTCTCCTTTTCGGGAGTCGGAATTTTTTTCTTCATCATGTACCTTATAATTATAGATTATAGTAGACTTCTTTTGTCAAGGGATTTGAAGCTGTTTTATACAAGGAATGACAGTGTGTATTATTATTTATCGTAAAATAATGTAACAAAACTGGCATTTTAAATATTATTCTATGAACACTTGACAATGAATACAAAGAATTTCTCGGTTGTTTTCAGGAAAATAAGCCAATCTTAAGAAACATTTATTCTGTAAGCACTAGTAAAAGAAAATAAACTCGGAAATCTAGACCACCATAAAGCTAGAATAACTCTATGGGTAGTGCCATAGCCTCTGTATCATGGTCTTCCACTGTCTTGGGTTAGAGTTCTCTTGCTTGAGGGTACATTCGGGCACACTATTCTATCTTATTATTTTTTGTTCTTCCTCTAGTTTTTTAGAAAAGGTGTGTTGAGCAGGATTAATAGAAGGGCCATGGATCCCTGGTGGTTTATCAAGAGGTTTCCTTTTCCTTTTCTGATTCTTTTTCTTCTCAAAACCATCCTTACTGTCCTCCCTTCAGTTGAAGTTGCTATCCTGGAGAGTATTTAGCCTTACATGGTGTATCGGCTCCTCCATGCTGACCAGATTTTCCGACTTTTTACTATAGTCTATGGGTTTCATCAATTACTTTATTTATAATTCTGTACATATTGTTTTTGTTATAATTTTTGTAAATCTAGTTTTTAGGTATGATGTCTCTTTTTATTTTTATTGATTTTTATGCTGTCTGAAGACATTGAGCGAGATCCGGGACCAGTACGTCCTAGATTTCGTCAATGTCATCTTTTGTATTGCAATATTCGTGGTATTCATGTAAATATTCAAGACCTTACAGCTGCGTCCAGACAGTATGATATTCTTTTGTGCTCAGAAACTCTGGTTTCTAGTATGAGGCACTCATCTGAGCTACTTATAACTGGTTTTAAGAGGCCAATAATGTTGAAACGTGATGCCCTCCCTAGGGCAAGGCGAATGGCTGTGTATATTAGGACTGAGTACCCTACTTATAAGTCCTGCTATCAATGTGGATGTCATGAGATTCAGATAATGAAAGTTTGTGGCAGGTATAACAACTTTTATTGGTGTTCGATTTACCGGAATCCAGACATGGATGATTCTATCTTCGATTGTTTTCTTGCCATTATCAATAATACACAAGAAGATGAAAGAAAGGATTCTTTTGTCTTTGTTGGTGATTTTAATGCTCGCTATAGGGAGTGGTTAAGTTATATCTCTCCTACCGATCGCCAAGGCTTAAGAGCTTTAGACTTTTCCTCTGAATCAGGCTGTGAGCAAATCATAAATGAAGCGACCCACAGGTCTGGTAATTGCTTGGACCTCGTATACACTGACTCCCTTGGCGTTATAACAAGTAAGGTTGGTTTTCCAGTAGGGACATCTGATCATGCCTTGATTTCATTAATAGTGAAGACTGGGCAGCGTGTCCCTGATATATCATAATCTTGTAAAATTTATATGAAATACCAAGCAGACTGGAATGGGATTTGGTATGATCTTTTGTGCTTGTATTGGTCACAATTATATAGTAGTGTAGATCCTGTTGTCCCTTTGAATGAGAATCTGGTCAACATAATTGATAGGCGTATCCCTTCTCGTGTGCTAAGGTATCGAGTGAAGGACAAACCGTGGTTCATTGATGATGGTAGAGGTGCTTATTTGAAGAAGCAGGAGGCCTATCATCATTCGAGGGGTAACAGATCAGATTTGACCTGGAATAACTATACTCAGCTTCAAGCTTTTGCTCAGAGTTATACTTCAACTGAAAGGGAGTAAAATTTAACAATAAAAGAAACCCTTTCTGGTACAACTCAGGAACATAAATGGTGGTCTACCCTTAAATCTGCACTCTTTGGTGTAGATGCAACAGTTCCTCCTTTACTTAAACCAGATGTCTCAGTCATTCACTGTCTAAAGGAAAAGGAAACCCTTTTTTATTATTATTATTATTACTATCCAAGCTACAACCCTAGTTGGAAAAGCAAGATGCTATAAGCCCAGGGGCTCCAACTGGGAAAAAATAGCCCAGTGAGGAAAGGAAATAAGGCAATAAATAAATGAAGAGAACAAATTAACAATAAATCAGTCTAAAATAAGAAACAACGTCAAAACAGACATGTCATATAATAAACTATCAACAACATCAAAAACAAATATGTCATAAATAAACTATAAAAAGACTATGTCCGCCTGGTCAACAAAAAAGCATTTGCTCCAACTTTGAACTTTTGAAGTTCTACTGATTCAACCACCCGATTAGGAAGATCATTCCACAACTTGGTCACAGCTGGAATAAAACTTCTAGAGTACTGCGTAGTATTGAGCCTCGTGATGGAGAAGGCCTGGCTATTAAAATTAACTGCCTGCCTAGTATTACGAACAGGATAGAATTGTCCAGGGAGATCTGAATGTAAAGGATGGTCAGAGTTGTGAAAAATCTTATGCAACATGCATAATGAACTAATTGAACGACGGTGCCAGAGATTAATATCTAGATCAGGAATAAGAAATTTAATAGACCGTAAGTTTTTGTCCAACAAATTAAGATGAGAATCAGCAGCTGAAGACCAGACAGGAGAACAAGACTCAAAACAAGGTAGAATGAAAGAATTAAAACACTTCCTCAGAATAGATTGATCACCGAAAATCTTGAAAGACTTTCTCAATAAGCCTATTTTTTGTGAAATTGAAGAAGACACAGACCTTATGTGTTTCTCAAAAGTAAATTTACTGTCGAGAATCTCACCTAAAATTTTGAAAGAGTCATACATATTTAAAGAAACATTATCAATACTGAGATCCGGATGTTGAGGAACCACCGTCCTTGACCTACTTACAATCATACTTTGAGTTTTGTTAGGATTAAACTTCATACCCCATAATTTGCACCATGCACTAATTCTAGCTAAATCTCTATTAAGGGATTCACCAACCCTAGATCTACATTCAGGGGATGGAATTGATGCAAAGAGAGTAGCATCATCTGCATATGCAACAAGCTTGTTTTCTAGGCCAAACCACATGTCATGTGTATATAGTATAAAAAGTAATGGGCCAAGAACACTACCCTGTGGAACACCTGATATCACATTCCTATAATCACTATGGTGCCCATCAACAACAACTCTTTGAGATCTATTACTTAAAAAATCAATAATAATGCTAAGAAACGACCCACCCACTCCCAACTGTTTCAGTTTGAAAACAAGGGCCTCATGATTAACACGGTCAAAGGCAGCACTAAAATCAAGGCCAATCATACGAACTTCCCGACCACAATCAAGGGATTTCTGTACAGCATTGGAGATTGTAAGAAGGGCATCACATGCTCCAAGGCCTTTACGAAAACCAAATTGCAAACTAGGGAGTATATGATTACCTTCAGCAAACCTATTAAGACGTTTTGCCAGAAGACGTTCAAAAACTTTAGATAATATGGGAGTTATGGAAATTGGGCGGTAATCAGTGGGACTTGAGCTACCACAAACACATTTACATAGAGGAGTAACATTACCAATTCTCCAACTAGTGCTAAAAGCTCCTCTTCTTGCTAACTTGCGCAAAATAACAGATAACTTTGGAGCTAAGAAATCTGCTGTCTTTATAAAAAACAAAGGAAAAATACCATTTGGGTCTACACCTCCATAAGCATCAAGGTCCATCAACAGAGCTTTAATCTCACGAGATCGAAAAGCTAAACTAGTTAGTTTAGCCTCAGGAAAACAGGAATGAGGAAGTTCAAGGTTTTCATTACTCTGTTTACTGTCAAAAACATCAGCCAAAAGGGTTGCCTTTTCCTTTGGACAGTGAGTGACTGAGCCATCTGGTTTAAGTAAAGGAGGAACTGTTGCATCTACACCAAAGAGTGCAGATTTAAGGGTAGACCACCATTTATGTTCCTGAGTTGTACCAGAAAGTGTTTCTTTTATGGTTAAATTGTACTCCTTTTCAGTTGAGGCATAAACTCTCTGAGCAAAAGCTCGAAGCTGAGTATAGTTGTTCCAGGTCAAATCTGATCTGTTACCCTTCCAAAGTTGATAGGCCTCCTGCTTCTCCAAAAAAGCACGTCTACAATCATCATTGAACCACGGTTTGTCCTTCACTCGGTACCTTAGCACACGAGAAGGGATACGCCTATTAATTATGTTGACTAGATTCTCATTCAAAGGGACAACAGGATCTACACTATTATATAATTGTGACCAATTCAAGCACAAAAGATCATGTAAAATCCCATTCCAGTCTGCTTGGGATTTCATATAAATTTTACAAGAATATGATATATCAGGGACAGGCTGCTCAGTCTTCACTAATAATGAAATCAAGGCATGATCAGATGTCCCGACTGGAGAACCAACCTTACCAGTTATAACGCCAGGGGAGTCAGTGTATACGAGGTCCAAGCAATTTCCAGACCTGTGAGTAGCTTCATTTATGATTTGCTCACAGCCTGATTCAGAGGCAAAGTCTAAAGCTCTTAAGCCATGGCGATCGGTAGGAGAGATAGAACTTAACCACTCCCTTTGGTGAGCATTAAAATCACCAACAAAGACAAAAGAAGCCTTTCTATCATCTTCTTGTATCTTAGCCATAATGGTAAGAAGGCAATCGAAGATAGAATCATCCATGTCTGGATTCCGGTAGATCGAACATAAATAAAAGTTGTTATGCCTGCCACAAACTTTTATTACCTGAATCTCATGACATCCACATTGATAGCAGGACTTATGAGAAGCAGGGTACTCGGTCCTAATATACACCGCCATTCCCCTGGCCCTAGGGATGGCATCACGTTTCAACATTATTGGCTTCTTAAAACCAGTTATAAGGAGCTCAGATGAGTGCCTCATATTAGAAACCAAAGTTTCTGAGCACAAAAGAATATCATACTGTCTGGACGCAACTGTAAGGTCTTGGATATTTGCATGAAGACCACGAATATTGCAATACAGAAGACGACATGGACGAAATCTAGGACGTACTGGTCCCGGATTTTGCTCAATGTCTCCAGACAGCATAAGAATTAATAGAAATAAAAAAGAGACATCATACTTATAAACTAGATTAACAAGAATTATAACAAAAACAATACGTACAGAATTATAAACAAAGTGATTGATGATACCCATAGACTATAGTAAAAAGTCGGAAAAACTGGTCAACATGGAGGAGCCGATACACCATGCAAGGCTAAATACCCTCCAGGATAGCCACTTCAACTGAAGGGAGGACAGTAAGGATGGTTTTGAGAAGAAAAAGAATCAGAAAAAGGAAAAGACAACCTCTTGATAAACCACCAGGCATCCATGGCCCTTCTATTAAGCCTGCCCAACACACCATTTCAAAAAAACAAGAGGAAGAAAAAAAAATAAGATAGAATAGTGTGCCTGAGTGTACCCTCAAGCAAGAGAACTCCAACCCAAGACAGTGGAAGACCATGGTACAGAGGCTATGGCACTACCCAAGACTAGAGAACAGTGGTTTAATATTGGAGTGTCCTTCTCCTAGAAGAGCTGCTTACCACAGCTAAAGAGTCTCTTCTACCCTTACCAAGAGGAAAGTACACTGAACAAATTGCAGTACAGTAATTAACCCCTTGGGTGAAGAAGTGTTAAGTATCTCATTGTTGTCAGGTGTATGAGGAAAGACGAGAATATGTAAAGAATAGGCCAAACTATTCTGTGTAAGTGTAGGCAAAGAAAAAATAAGCCGTGACCAGAGACAGGGATCCAATGCATTACTGTCTGGCCAGTCAAAGGATCCAATACCTCTCTAGTGGTAGTGTCACAACGGGCGGCTGGTGCCCTGGCAGTAAACAGAGTAATGAAAAACTTGAACTTCCTCATTCATGTTTTCCTGAGGCTAAACTAAGTAGTTTAGCTTTTTGATCTCGTGAAATTAAAGCTCTGTTGATGGACCTTGATGCTTATGGAGGTGTAGACCCAAATGGTATTTTTCCATTGTTTTTTGTAAAGACAACAGATTTCTTAGCTCCAAAGTTATCTGTTATTTTGTGCAAGTTAGCAAGAAGAGGAGTTTTTAGCACTTGTTGGAGGATTGGTAATGTTACTCCTCTATGTAAATGTGTTTGTTGTAGCTCAAGTCCTACTGATTACCGTCCAATTTCCATAACTCCCATATTATCTAAACTTTTTGACTGTCTTCTAACAAAACGTCCTAATAGGTGTGCTGAAGGTATTCATCTATTCCCTAGTTTACAATTTGGTTTTCGTAAAGGCCTTGGAGCATGTTATGCCCTTCTTACAGTCTCCAATGCTGTACAGATATCCCTTGATTGTGGTCAGGAAGTTCATATGATTGGCTTTGATTTTCGTGCTGTCTTTGACTATGTTAATCATGAGGCCCTTATTTTCAAACTCAAACAGTTGGGAGTGGGTGGGTCGTTTCATAGCA
>NC_090728.1:19340941-19375941 GCF_036898095.1 Palaemon carinicauda | reverse complement strand
AACGACCCAATCCCTGATCCCACCTCAGGTCAGGTGCCCTCTTTGTCTCACTTACCTTGCACTTTACTTCCACATTTTTCTCTCTATATTTTCCATACTTCTCTACACTATTACTTCAAAAGCTCTCTTTTTCTCTTCCACTTTTACCTTCACCCCGTCATTCCACCATTCATTTCCTTCCTCATGCTGCCTCCAACAAACTTCTTGCCACACATATCACTTGCAATGACAACCAAATTTTCTTTTTACTAACTTCCACTCCTCCTCTAAATAACAAACAGTTTCTCTTACTTTCACTTCGTCATATACCATTTTCAACCTTTCTTGATATTTACTTGTTACCCGCGGTTTTAAAGGCTCTTCAACCCTAACTAGCTCCCTTTTACATCCACGTACTCTATTCCCCCACTCTTTTGCTGCAACTAATTTTCCTTCCACCAAAAAATTACCAGACATACCGTTAGCCATACCCCTAAACACGTGCACGTCTTTCAATCTTCCAAACATTCTTTTAGTTATCAACACACAATCCATTAACGCCCTTTCTACCTCTCTTCCATTTGCCACTTTTACCCATGTATACCTGTTTTTATCTTTCTTTTTAAAAAAGCTAGAACTCATCACCATCTCTTGCTTATCACCCATATTTACTAGTCTCTCACCACTCTCATTTTCACCTGGTACAGCATACTTCCCAATGACACCTTCTACCACTTCAGCACCCACTCTAGCATTTAGGTCACCCGTGACAACTGCATAATTCCTTCTACACACCTAGTTAATTCCTTCCAGAACTCATTTCGCTTTTCTTCACTTTTCTCTCAACCTGGCCCATACGCACTGACAAAAGCCTAACATTCCCTGCTCAACCTAACCCTTACCCACATTAACCTAGATGATATCTCCTTCCATTCCACTACTTTACCTGTCATCCATTCACTCAGCAATAAACCCAGACCCTCTCTTCATCTTCCTCCTTCAATCCCAGACACTCTACCAGACATTTCATCAAAAAAACACTTCACCTTTCCCTTATATATTTGTCTCACACAAGGCCTATATATCCATCCTTCTATTCATAAACATACTTCCAATATCACATCTTTTTCTCTCTATTATACTACATCCACGTACATTTAAACACCCTAAAACTAGAGTGCGGGTAGCAGTCACTCTCCCCCCGGCTCCACCTCTTTGATGTCTCACAGGATTGTAAATACAGTAGAAGGGGTTCCCAGCCCCCTCATCCCGTTACTTATATTCGCTGCTAACAACACACAGGGATAAGTTGGCGCTATTCTAATTGCTTTTATGCCCCCGCGGCCACAGGAGGCATATATATATATATATATATATATATATATATATATATATATATATATATATATATATATATATATATATATATATATATATTTATATATACATACATACATTTATATATATATATATATATATATATATATATATATATATATATATATATATATATATATATATATATATATAGCTAATCTCTGACACTTTTGGCAGATAAACTTTATGAAAACGTCTGCAAATGACTCTAAATCCCTGTCATATTCATTTTCAACTATGAAATAACTTGGGAACATTAAATTTCGAAGATTGAAAACTATAGATTTACCGAAAATATATATATTTTTTTTTATTCATTAAATCTATAAGTATATTGTTTCATGGTCCACAGATTATCGCCTTCAATATAATTGATATGTATTATATAGCTCAAAAGAGAAGTTGTCATATTACAATAATTGATCAATGACCTGTTTTAGTCTCTATTAAAAGACTGCTCGAAATTCTACAGTTGTTTAAAGAACAACATTTACACTTATAGATATGTATTTTTTGATAGCTAAAGATCTCTACTCATAGAATTCATCAATCTTTTACGATGTCCATTCCAATGAAAGTCCTGATATTGAAATGGGAAAAGGAACAAAGCTTTTCCATTCCATAATGTATCCTGTGTCTGTTGTTACATTGTGCTATTCCAAATGCTACGAAAGATGAAGATCAATTCCAGCTCATAAGAAAGACTACAGACATATTATCTTGAAACATGTGTTTTGAATAATAACCTCTTGATCCCTAAGGAATTAAAAAAAAAAGTAGAAAGAATATTGTACATTTTCATTATACATTACATCTTGTCTAAACTCATAAACAAGAAAAAAAAAATATGTTACCTAAGAATGTTGAGAAAATATTTATTTCGATTCATAATAACGAAATCCAATAAATCCAAAAGAAATTTCGGTTGTCATGAAAGGAAGTAAATATGACTAATTTAAACTTTCAAAAAAGAACATTTATGCCTTGTTTTTGCTTATGACAGGGCTCTCATTTTCCAAATTTACACTATAGCAAAACTAAAATATTTCCTTCCTTTAATAATTTCCTCAACTGAAAGGTGGATGAAATTAGATTTTGATACCTAAGATTAAATACTCTATGTTTTTATTTATTGTCAGTCTTCATAAAATATTACATACGAACCTACTACATAGTTATACATATATAACAAAAAACTGTACATATGAATCTTGTACCTCATTATACACATATAACTAAAGAATGTATATTGGAACAGCCCTTTTCTAAGAGAGAATACTATGCAAACTTTTTGTAAAGAATTGAGAGTATGATGGGCAAGGAAGGAGATTTTGTTGAGATGTGTCTTTAATAACTTTTTAGGAAATGATTTGTTTTTTCTTTTTCACGTGAGTTGAATATTTTTAGGTAAAATTTTGTGTGACTGATAAATATAGGAATTTTCTTATATGGTAATAAAATTGTCATAGTAATTATAATATTAAAAACTGAGAAACAAACCTTAAAAGATGGTGTTTCCAGATGGTGTTGTTCGTTCAATATTACGTAAGTATCAAACTGAATAAAATAATACTAATAATGATGATTATTTTGCAGTATTCATAACTGAAATCTGAAAAAAATGTCACGACTCGTGCTTGAGAAAATATATTTAGTCTATCTTAACGGAAGTAATGAGTTATTTCACACATTCTTTCGGTACCAAAAACAAATTGAACAAAATGCTAGTGACGTCAGCTAGGTCCAATTAGTCTACAGTTATTTCAAGAAACATGTAGGATAAAAGAGGTTCTATTTTTAAGACGCTAAAATAAACGCTGCCTTACCTCTGCTACATGAAATGAGAGTTTCGTTGATATTGTTCATGATATATATATATATATATATATATATATATATATATATATATATATATATATATATATATATATATATACACACACACACACACATATATATATATATATATATATATATATATATGTGTGTGTGTGTGTGTGTGTGTGTGTGCGTGTGTGTGTGTGCGTGTGCGCGTGTGTGTGAGTGTGTGTAGAAAAACATATGAATTTTGAAAGCAAACAACCTCGTCTTCAGAAAACAGCAATAGAATACTAAGCAAGTTTTATATTTCAGTCAATAAATGATATGAAGCGAACGGTCGAGATAAAAGAGCAGTTAATACATACGATCGAAAAGCAATTTAACAGGTCTCGTTGGAAACAAAACAAAAAATATAATAAAAATGAAAATAGTACCCAGAGTAAAACAAAACTATGTAAAATTCTACAAGTGACTTTGCTTATAGCTTTGAAAATCATTATTATACGAAAACTACTTGTTTGCCAAACAAGATGTTGGTGAAGTTTGCTAATGCAAAAACACAGTACCGCAAAATTCGGATCTGAGAGATGAGGGTTCTTGATTAAACATGAATCTCTTTGGGAAAAAAAAAAAAAAACAGAAACTCTAACATGGAGACCTCTTTGTTCGAGAATTATTTGTCATGGTTAATTGTTTTGTATCTAATAGAATATTCTATGTTTTACTGACTATCTTCATTAATTATGCATTGTAGGATCCACAACATTTACTATCACTAACTCACTTTAAGCAGATACATTTTAAGAATCATACGATGTAGGTCATATCAGCTGTCAAATCTACCCTACATGATACTCATACAATGTTAATTCATTTGAGAAAGACTTTTTAGGTTTAGCCGATCTAATATCAAGACAGAGTTTAATGTACAATCTTTGAAATGCATTTTTGAAGGCTCTTTAACACACACCAAGATGCTTTTGTGTCCAATAATTTTAAACTATCCTCATCCTTACTTTTGTTGAATACATCTTATATCCAATCCTGAAAGCTTGATGAGTTCTTAAACATATTTATACTATAGCCTCAATAATAAGCCGGTAACATTCAAACAGTTGACGAGTATCCTATTCCGAGGTGTTGATCTAGCTGTTTTGTTTATTATATTTTGGCAGTCCTCAAGACTTCCTTAAGATACTATAATTGATCGAGTTATAGTGATCCAATACAGTCTACCAATGGTACAATTTAACATATCATTCTAAACAAAATGTTCATACGAATATTTTTAACAAAATAAATATTTTCAAGATTGTAACCAACATCTCTTTTACAATATTTGAATAAGCACCGAGAGTCAAACAAGATATAATCGATTAAGCCAGACTTCACGGATCGATTATGTGAACCAGATTGTCATTGGCAGTTACTTAGAAGTCACCAAGGCTCTTTTGCTTATTTTAGCTGCGACCAATTTTTTTTTTTTTTACTTTATTCTAACTTACTTGTGATTACAATAAATATAATTTATTTCTCAACCAGAACTCTACCAAAACTTATCTAGTGTAAAGTAGCAATTCTGCTTTTTTTTTTTTTTTTTTTTTTTTGTCTCAAAAGGTCAACAACATATTATGATTTGTTTGTTATCAAATTCAAACATAACTTTGTTTGTGATTTTTCAAGCAAGTTTTGCTTACCTATTGGTTTAGGTATTCTTACTTCATCTCGCGGTCCAATTTGTTTCCTTTTTTTATTCTATTGCATATTCACATTTTATTCTACTCATTTAGTTAATTTTCTTTTATTTTTTTCATCATTGTTGTAGTATTTTTTTTTTTTTTGGGGGGGGGGGGGCAAACTTCTGCACGATGATGATAAGATTATTATCATAAAAAGGTCGTGAATAGGATTTTCTCCTTGGCCTTTCACCGTATTTTTTATCATCAAATTGATTTGGATTGAGGTATCATTTTTTTTAATCATTGTACTCGACATTTATACCATATCTTAGTCGGACTTCTATATATTTTCTAGATGAACTAGGAATTTTATGTGATTTACATGCAAACAATAATAAAAAAAAATCTAGCTCATCAATCGATTTGTTTGGAGTAAATAGGAGGATTGGCGTTCGATATTAATTAATATTTCAAAATATAAGAAAACTTTCGAATTTGTTGATGAATGAATATTGCTCTTACTAAATGATTTCCGTCATAAGTAACAGAAAGAAAGAAAGAAAGACCAGAAAACTACATAATATGGTACTTTATAGTTAACTTATAATGTATGACAGGAAATCAGTTGAATTCCGGCGGAATTGGTTTTTGAAACATTTTCTTTTCTAAATGATATCAATTGCTTTGAATTTTAGTCGTATTAATAACATAATTTTGATTTTGAATTGATTAGCGCCATCCTGTATTATCTCTTACTATACATCATGAACAAAAATACATATCTATATGTGAAATAAGTTTGCATTCTTTCTATCCGAAAACAATAGATTTTTGGAATCATGTGTTGGTAAATAGGAATTATATAATCGAATCTGAAAAAAAAAAAAAAAAAAAAAAAAAAAAAACACTGGGTTTCTCTTTGTTCTTCTATATTATTTAGACTCGTTAGAACTTTAGGAATCATCAAGAATATTTCCTTAGAAACTTTCAAAACAAGATTTTTTTTCTTTCTTTCTTCTCGAGCAGTGAAAGAATCGATCCTTTATATCAAAGGGACTAAATACATAATTACTCCTAAAAAAGTTAGATGTGTATTTGCAATTGTGTTAATGTGTCATTACAAAGCCTTAATCCAAATATAGGATTGAAAGAATAAAGCCCAAATGCTGCCATAGGATTCAAGCCTAAGATGAAGGATTCCAGACAGGTTTAGGGAGGGTAAAGGCTGTTTGGACCGAGATCCTATAATGTGACTTAAGTTTTCTTTCATTTCTTCACTGGGTTCAAAGTATGTACTGACAAGTGTACCCAAACGGTCTGAGAAAATCGAGTTATTAAGAGGCATTTTGGCTATTATGAATACGTATGTTATACCTATCAGTCAAGTACGATATCAAATGAATTTGCATATGCATCAGTCTTACCATTGATAGCTCAGAGTTATTCACAGAGTAGCCCCTTCATTACAACGCATTTCTTTATTTCCCTTTTTCTCGTTATTTCACTTTTATTTTTGTCTTTCCGAATTATGTGATGGTAGCAACAGTCATAAAATGAGATTTACCATAATATAAATATTGGGCCTTCCCCAATCATTTTTAGAATATGTGATTTCTGTCGTTATCAATCATTGATTAGAGTCTATTAAAATGGAAATTTTTCAAAATGTACCAGACATAATCAAAACATTCACAATTCCTCCCAGCAACATATTCCACTAGTGATGATATATCGCTTCATTCCTTACCAGTTACATCCCTCCTTTCACTCCTCTCCCTATCTCGTCATAACTCTCTCTCTCTCTCTCTCTCTCTCTCTCTCTCTCTCTCTCTCTCTCTCTCTCTCTCTCTCTCTTCTTCTTCTTCTTCTTCTTCTTCTTCTTCTTTTCTCTGGTGGTTCTTTTTCTTATCTTTAACACTTTTAACGGGGACATTCGTTCGTTTGTTGTGTGATTCTGGGACACGCAATGCCATTACCTAGAGAATTAATTCAAGAGAAAATGGTTTTCTCATCACTTGGGGAGAACGAAACAGATCTGGCGATTCCAATGAAGGCTTTTCGAGAATCAGAGACTAGAGATTACATGCCGATGTCGCGTGTGGTGCAAGGACTGTTTTTACGAGAAGCTTAATGCTCCCTTGTATTAACTTTATCTCTAAAACATCGTTTCCATGGTTAGTTTGGGGCGGCTAACATTCCCTGCTTCGTGATAAGTTTTAATGAACTAAATGTAGTATCAATTCGCTGTCATATTTGTTTCTGATGGCGTGTATTGTCATTCAATGTAGTGTGAAAAGAAAGGAATTAGATCGTGAAAGAAACTCAGATTTCAGTTCCGCTCGATTTCTCTTCCTGCCCCAACTCGCTGTTTGTTTTCTCCTTCCTGAATAATTCCCAAGAAATTTCTTTATTTCATTTATTAACTTTCGTTCTTTCCATGTTTACTGATAATTCGTTTTCAGCGGCAATATCTCTTCAAGGGTTATTTGCCTCTATGGTTCATTTTCTTTTGCTTAAATTCCGTAATTTTTCGTCCATTGTAGTGTGAACTGAATGGAATTAGATTGTGAAAGTAACCCCTGCCACCGTTCCCACCTCCATCCCAACCCAACTGGGTCTTTCGTTTTCTGCGGCCGTATCTCTTCATGGGTTATTTACTTTTCTGGTTCATTTACTTTGAATAAGTTTTTTGTTTCACTGTTTGTATATTTGTCAAATGTTTCTTCATATTTCAGTTATCAGGCCTCTGGATACAAGGACACAAATACCCAGGTAAGTATTTAGTCCGAATGATGTTACAAATAGAAAAGAAAACGGCCATTTTAACTTTTAAATAAGATAAAGTTATATAAAGTGCTAGTGAATAACGATTTGCTTCAGTGTATGATTATGAATCATTCCATGTATTACTTATATCACCTTTTCATTCACCACACATCAAACGTGGATATTTTTGTAATACTAGGTATGTAGTTAATTCTAATGGTCAAGCCTTTTCCATCAAGAGGCTCAATACTAAATAGTACCCTAGAAGTTTAATTCCAGCTGAGCCCAAGTCGTGTAAATCTTCTTCCTAATCGGTAATTGAATCAGTAGAACTTCAAAAGCTCAAAGTTGCAGCAAATGTTTTTATGTTGAACAGGCTGACCTAAGTCTTTTTATAGCTATAAATGAATTATCTGTTTTAATGTGGATAATGTTTTTAAAATATTTGATTTCAATTTTACATTACTTCTTATATTGTTTATTTTTTTTCCTTGTTTCCTTTCCCCATGTGGCTATTTTTCCATGCTGGAGCCCTTGGGCTTATAGCATGTTGCTTTCCAAAGTGGGGTTGTAGCTTAGCAAGTAATAATAATAATAATAATAATAATAATAATAATAATAATAATAATAAAAGGCAGTGAATTGCAAAAGATGTAAATATAGTGATAAGATTACATACAATATGTCACCGAAATTGAACAATGAAGTAATATTCATTTGAGCTAAAAGGTATCTTAAGAACCGTTAAATTGTACTTTTAAGGATTCTTAATTTTAATTATTTTTCTGAAGTAATTAAAAGCTTACTGTTATCATTCAATTGTCTGAATTAAAGTTTTGAGGATTTATATAAGAACAATTTATTACAAAGAGGTCCGATAAAACCAAGTAGTTGAAAGACTGAAATAGAAATACAAAGAAAGCAATACAAAAGCTTTTAAAATACCTTTAATCTCTAGACCTACATTATTTTTCTGCTTTCTTACTCTGTACTGTATGTAACCACAGGCACATTCATTAGCTATCTCACTACTCGGCCTTCTGAGGTTACTTTTTATGGCCAGCGTTTTGAGCAGATAATAAGAAAACATTAATTGAAGTTTAATTCCAGTAACTAAATACCACACACAAAGACTCTGATCCTTGAAGCGAAGGCCCGGTATGAGCGTGTCTGAAACACTTGCGGTACATTTTCTTAATTGTTAGGTTCTAACTGAGAGGCTAAGTGAATGCAAGTTAGTTTTATTCAACAAAACAACATGCTTTTTTACAGACAGTTAAGAACAAGAATGACACAACATTCAAACATTATAAAGCATGCTATATCAATGCGGCGGAGAGCGAGAGGAAAAAAAAAAGTTACAGTGTACAAGCGTGTCTGATACACGTGCGGCAGTCAAATAAATGATTTCTTTAAAATGGAACCTAATTTTGAAATGAATAATTGATTCAAACAAAAAAAAATCGTTAAAATGAAAGTCTTGTATTAATGAATTTTACTAATGTATTAAATTCTTTACAGATAAATCCTGCCATCAAAGAAACAAAGAGAGATGAAAATTGAAATATCTTTTGTTAAGCACTGAATTTGGGAGAATCTGGCATCATATGTCACTAGGTTGTGGCAATTAAAAAATAAAGGATGAGAGGCAGAAAATTAGATGACTTTTACATCATAAAGAGGATTTATTGTCAAAGTTAATTTTCACAGAAACATGAGCAGAAATCTTGTTCAAAGTGAATGAATGAATAGTCTATAGAACTCTAAATCTCTCCAATTACATATTAGAGGAAATATAAGTCTTTCGCTGACTTTTAAATTACTGGAATAGTCTATTGTAAAATGATCATAATTGTACATAACATTGAATCACTTAATACATACAGATACACTACGGGAGAACGTACTTGAAGGAAAAACTGTTAAAATACCTTACAAATTAATAGATATTGGGCGTCTTGTTGCGTATCGTTGCCAGCTATGGCTGAGATAAGCTTACAATGGTGGATAGACCTACTATATATTGCCCAATCACGACTTGAGTTTGACCTAAACTAACTACTGTACTTTTGGATTCCCCTGTGTTCTTATTACGTGCACATTGCTGGAGGTTATGAGGGCTTGTCTTACCTCTGAGTGGCGGTGGCAGGTGATGTAACCGCATCCATCCGGCTCTCGGCTCCTTAATGTCCCCTCTCCCAGGTATACCTGTTGACATGGGAACAGATTCAGTACACGTGTCTTTGGGTCATCAGATATCTAACAATAACAGGAAATTAGTTCAAACTGATTTCCACACTACCCGGGAACGTGGAGATGAAGACACAGGTCTAAAACCGCCTGGCCTGGTTCCTGCGGTCAAACTATCCCAGTTAACGGCTATGTAGAATTTGTGTAAACTCCTATGATTGATTTAATTTAATCCCCCTACATAGTGACAAATTCCTCTCCACCAGACTCAAGGCATTTCTGAGCCTTGCGGAATTCTAAACTACTTAAAAAAAAAAAAAAAAAAAAAAAAAAAAAAAAAAAAAAAAAATTAAAAAAGTCTCCACGATCCTGGGTAAGCCTTGCTCACCTCCAACAAGGGTGAAAAAGACTTAGATTAAAAATTAATGTGATAATTTACACAGTTCACAGTGAATAGAAACTGTTTAACAATCATCAATAAAAGAAAAAATTCTTATATCAAATTCATTAAATAAATACTCAACGTCATTGAACATATTTTACCATCATTCAAGAAAAAAAAATCACTGAACGTCTTTAATCAGGATACATATACTGTATATATTATCATGAATGAATACTGCATATCTTATTAGGGAAACATAATATAGACGACAATGAGTGCAAAATATCGATTACAATTTATGCAACTGAGAGTAACTTTTTCATCTTAAAATACTTAACTTATCTAAATCTTACAGTCCATTAGTGAGTGCAGTCTGCTTATAAAGATAATGAATGGCCTCGTATGTCAAGCCTACACTCTGGCTCATTCATTGGACTCTCAGCCTGAAAGAGATCTAAGATATGATACTGGTAAACACAAATGCATTACGCATTCATTATGTTTCCTACCAAAAAAAGACAAATGCAACCAGAAATACCGTATATAAGAAAAAAAATAGGAAAAAAATAAAAAAATTCTTAAGAAGTCGTCAATACTTCTGAACAGATCCTCAACACACACTCACACTCTCGATAGATACTTGCGTATCCCTCTCATATACCCAGATCCACCACAGACAGGATTAGTGATAACAATAGTTAGTAAATATGGCCATGATATGCGAAGAGAGTACAAGAAAAGAGCATCTTCACCAAATAGTTAAACAGCTGTATTATACTATTAAACAGTATTATCATCAAGCAAAGCATCGTTCCACCATTTGTATTACTTTTGCAGGCTCTTGCAGGTCTCATAAAAGCATAAATAAAAGTTATATATATATATATATATATATATATATATATATATATATATATATATATATATATATATATATATATATATATATATATATATATATATATACTAGTAAAAGAAAATTCACACTGTGTACGCATCAATACCTATGTGCGGCAGAGGCCTAGGCACGCTCCGAACAATACCTCTGCTCTTCATTAAGGGGACAATCTCAGGGTTATATGATGAAAAATGGGAATTTTTTTTTTTATTGTCTTGTGATAATGAAATACCCTTCTCAAACGCATTCCCGATGTCGGATGCCGTGGTTACGCATCGGTGCCAGCCGCACGGACCTTTAATTGCGTAATACTCGTGGATTTAAATGCCCAACTGCAGCTGACAGGGGGTGTAATTTTACCTCTTTACTTCAGATATCAATATCTCAGCAAAAAATTTAGATATTTTCCATCTGTTTGTTTTTGCTGATAGTACAAGCTTTTTCCCCTCTGCCGGCAGCATGAGCTAGAACTGTCTGGTTTCGTCTGGTTTTCCCATATTGTTTAGGTATATAATCATAATGATTATGAAGCTGGGGCATTTTAGATTGCAAACCCAGCTACAAAGAGTCTGGTGGTGCCAAATGATACCCTTCAGATACATATTATCACCTAATAGTATACTAAACACGAGCTAGGTGGGTGAGAGGGGACTGGGTACCGGCAATCCTTCTACAAGGTTGGGGCTCATTATGATATATTTTTATTATTTTTATCCTATTTCTACATTTTAAGGTTACACATCATAGGAAACAATTTAAATTACCAATAGAACATTAATTAGAACACATAAGAGGAAAAAATGGTTAAAAGAAATGAAATTTACAACATTTAATCTTTAACTGCGATTATCTCAAAACTTGTTTTTTTAACTTTAAAGTTATAGAACTCGGTTATTTATAAAGATAAAACAGTTTTGTTAAATGCAAAATACTTCTAATGTTTGTATAAAAAATATGCCCTAAATAGAATTATTATTATTTTTTTTTCATAATATGTTTTATGAAAAATTTTCCCAAATTTTGAGTGTTTTTCAAAAAAAAAATAAAAATGAAGCGTGATTTCTTTCAAAAATGTGTTAAGATATCTTTTTTCTGTTTAATACATATAATAAGGGATTTGAATTTGAATTTTATATTCCTTATAGTTTTTGAGTTCTATTGCTTTGAAAATTGCAAAAAAAAAATAAAAAAAATTGTTAAAAAAAACTCCATTAACTAAAAAAATTAAAAACCTATAGTAATAAAATTTGGGGAGAATCATTACTGTAAGGTACTTAATGTGTGTATCAAATATCATTTAAATCCGAGCATAAATACTATAACCTAGGTCCCCCTGGGGCTACTCTATTGGAATGTCCCAGCCCCCACGCCCATTTGCTAGGCTCCCGATAATGACATCTTTTGAAGAGTCTGTCTTCGAAACTTCTACCCGGACAGGTCTAGCCAGCGTAAAGAGTCTGTCCTCCTTCCTCCCCCCCCCCCCCCCTCCCTTGGGTTACAGGTAGCGCACCAAAAGCGTTTACAACGGGACACCAGTCCAACCAGACGGTGAATTAACTAACTAAATAAAACTAATCCTACAACAGTAATGTCTAGAATTCCCGTTTTAGTCTGTACCTGCCAACCTACTACAAGGGGCATCTAAAACTTTGCGGGCATCTAAACGTTTAAGTACAGAACATCTCTCTCTCTCTCTCTCTCTCTCTCTCTCTCTCTCTCTCTCTCTCTCTAAGCGCGCCCTGCTTTTAAGAAGGAATTTAAGATGACAACGCCATCTGGGCTATGTTTTCAAACTCAGGATGCCCAAACGTTCGAATACCTAACTGAGCAAACTTTTGACGCGTCATTTTTGTCTGTTCCTGCAAAGCACGCTTTCTGGCACAATTTTCCCAACAGACAAATGCACTTCACACTCGTTACCTTTCACTCGTTCTTGAATTTTTATATCATGTGTTTTAGACTTGTCTTAGAAACATCCTAATTTACTAAATATAACTAATTTGTCCATAAATTCTTATTTTTAATGTCGAATTTTTAATAGTTTTAAATAGTTTTATTGGACATGTATATAAATTTATGGATTTTTGATCGTAGTAGAATGGCATCCTAAATATATTTAAATAGGCCATTACTATTTAAGAACCTTCTAATGTAAATACAATCTTTATGTAACAGAATACCCATAGTTTTATGGAATAATGGAGTTATTATTATTATTATTATTATTATTATTATTATTATTATTATTATTATTATACTCTGGTATTCTTATTCTGTGCTGTCTTACCTCCTCCGCAGGTACTCAAACTAGGCCGAAACCATAACCTGGCAAGCATTAAATTACAATCAATCCAAAACATTTATTCGCTCAGATTTTCCTTTCATTACGCAAACAAATACTCGTGCGTTAGCAACCCATCAGAGAGAACTAATCTGAAATTGAAACTTCCTAGTGCAATTAAAGATAGGGAAAATTATTCCGATTAGATCTACTTTAAAACTCAAACAAGAAAAAATATGTCAAGGTGGAAAGCGCAAATTTACGTCAAAATTGGACAGAAGAGAATTCCATTACAGTTAAGTTTTTCACAAATTACATCAAACTTTATTTAGAGCCTAACATATTCCTCATAACGTGTCCAAATGGTTCAATAAGTACAATCTCTTTAAGCAATTAAAAAAAAAAAGAAAAAAAAAAAAAGAAAGAAAAAAAAAAAAAAAAAAAAAAACCAACTTCCATTACGTATTTAAGGAACAAGCTATTCTATCTGTTTTACTCATAACCGCTGAAATAATGAATATCTATAATAAACGCGTACTTGAATTTCATGGTTAATTAATGAGACATTCAGCATAATCGTAATTCCCTTGAAAATAGGTAGTAGCTACTGACACGTAAACTAATAAAGATTAGAATATCATAACTGAACTCCTAATTGTTGGCTGAAATAGCCAATTCTATCTCACCTAATTTAACAAAGAATTATCTCACAACTCTGACATTATGAGATTTACAGGTCATTGCTCGCTTAGTCATTTCCACCTCTCTTTTTTTTTTCTTTGCACCCTGCGATCATACGGACGCCGTTCTCGGGCGTATGCACTCCCATACACGCATGCTCCTATGTTAACATAATTCTTCACGCACGTGGCTTACACGAGTCAAATCAGTTGAATATCATGTTGCCTAAATCATCAAAATATTTCGCAAACGATAACGGCTCTCATAATTACACGACAACCACAGCTCATCTCATACCTTCCTTCAATCGGCACTTGACATCTTTCATAGTTCTCACACAAATCTCGTAATATCTGACATTACCTATTTAGCATAAGAGTTTTAACTATGAACATCAGAAAAAATACAAACAAAAATAAGACTGTAGCATGCCCAAAAAAAAATGAAAATGAAAAATGAAACTGAGCGCCCCAAAACCTTAAAATTATGTCCTTATATTATAAATACAACATGGCATTGTGTCATAAACAAAACTATGGAAACAGGAAAAAAAAAAAAAGTCCAAACAGAAAACAACATGTTGTGCTCATTAACGACAGTCCCCTTTGCTTTTAGATAAGTCACTGAGACTTACATAATTCTGAAAGGCAATTAACTAGCCTCTTAATACTATCATTAATTGGCACGAGGCCTAAATTACTTGAATTGCTTCCAGTGATCTATCGGATCACTCATTTACACACAAAATCACCTTTTTGTGCTAATTTCATACAAGAATATTCCATTTCATAACATAATCTGACAGCAAAAACATCAGTTACATTTTCTTGTCAAGCATTGGATGATTAATTAGTGAGGGATAATGGTATGGCTACTTATGTCTTAATATCTAACTCTAATTTTATCCAGATAATCGGATCCCCTCAGGTTAATCAGTTAAAGAAACTCACATTTTCCCACTGAATGTATGTTGGAATTTCCCTTATTTCTAAAATTATTGGTTATTGTCTCGGTTCCTCTTTCTCTGTCTCAGCGAATCGGAGTTTAATGTCAGGCTAATCTGTTTTCAAACCTAGATTCAATACGAGCGACAAGTATGTTTTTTCAACAACAAAAGACACAATTTCAGTCACATTGATTTTCTAAATTCTCATTGATCGTAAATGGTTCTACATTGTTGTTCTGAAAGTTGTCATATTGGTGATTATTGCTGAAACATTACCTTTTATTTTTTTACCAAATTCTACCTCTTATTACAGCTTTTATAACTACTGTGTTATACATATCTGCTCTTACACATGTTCCGAACATTCACTCTATTCATCAGACACAAAATGAAGAAGCCCACAGCTACTTATTCTTAACGAATTTCCTTAGTTATCAATGTACTCTAGTTACACTTCTTTCTCCATGATTTAACTAAATAAATATTTAAAAAGGATATCATAAGACCTTCATATAATAAGTCCTAACACTGAATCAATAGCAACATCCCATATCCCAATTATGACTGAAACATTTCTTCTCTTGAATTACATAACTGTTAAATTTGTTAACACAGAATTGTTTCAACATGTGACCATATTTCTTTTCCAAAAGTCCCTTTTACCACGATTGGCAACGAAGGTCTTAAATAACAAGAACTAACTATTTTAAACCAGAGTAACTTTGTAATGAAATTTCACAGTTTGCACATTGTAAAAAATAATTTCATTTTTATCCACACGGCAACAAGATCAATACTGTTTATTCTTCTTAGAAAGATCAATCCTTACTCATATCTTTAATAATGAAAACATCTTTCTTGACTAGTTACTTTCTTTAATAAAACCTAGTGTTCTTTACTTTAGCATCACGTAAAGAGAACGGAATTACCACTTTGTTACTCTACACGCTTTTACAAATTCTTACATATTCGTTAATTATAAAACAAATTTTGCACCTAGTTACCTAACTTATATGTGGGTTGATTGTTGTGGGTGGCCTTGGGTCCTTTGTCCTAGAGTTGCTGTCGTGTCAGTCTCTCGGGGACGAGTGTGTTTACTCACGAATGGTTCCTCCCTTGGACATCGACTGTTTCAGGCCCGCCCGTCTCGGCGAAAGGGCACTAAGGTTTCTTCCCTACTGGTCCTCCGTGGATGACTGGTTCACGCCACCCATCCAAGCTGCTACTATTCTCAATATCATCGTCAGAATTTTCTTCTTAATTTTTCTAAGGACATCCATTCGTCTCTTATCTTCTTTCGTCATGCTTTTTAACTGGCTTGTACTTCCAAGTTTTTGCTTTCCTTTTCTTCTGAGATGTCACTTCTTTCTTCTTGTACTTCTTCGTTTCCTTTTTATTCTTTTTTCTTATTTCATCATTGTTCATGTCGATAGGCAATTTTTGATATCTGCGGTACTTGGTCTTTTGCTCGTCCTTACACTTATTTTTAATCCTGTTTATCCCACCGTAAGGCCACCAATTTGTCACTATATGTTGCAATTATATAATAGATACTGTGAGGCGGGAAGTTAGGCGACTTCTATAGCGTAAAGTCGTTAATTTTCACAGAAACATGAGCAGAACTCTAAATCTCTCTAATTACATAGTAGAAGAAATATGTCTCCCACTGACTTTTAAATTAGTGAAACAGTTTACTGCAAAATGCTCATAATTGTATATAACATTGAATCAATATATACAGAAACTCGAGGAAAAGGGACTGAAGAGTGGAAACTGATAAAATAAATTACAAAATAGTACATAATGGGCGACTTGTTGCGTATCGATGCCAGCAATGATTGAGATAAGCTTACCATGGTGGATTGGCCTACTATGGCTTGCCCAATCACGACTTGAGCTTGACCTGAACTAACTACTTTTGACTTCCCAACTGTTCTTATTGCGCTCATACTACCGACGGGGGTGGGGGATGTATGGCGGCTTGTCTTGCTTCTGGGTAGGGATGGCAGTTGATGCAACCGCATCCAGCTGGTTCTCGCCTCCTTCACGTCCCCTCTCTCCGGTGCACCTGTTGACAAGGAAACAGATTCAGTACACGTGTGCTTCGGTCAATAGATATATAACAATGCCAGGGAATTTAAAGGTATGAATATAATTAAAATTATCCCTTTAATTGTATTCCATATCTCCAGTCATCGATAAATGTTGAAACAGATGTTAAAATGTTTTTCTCTTTATTTATTTAAGAGATAGTGATTAAAATGCAAAACAGGGATAATCTATAAAAAGAATGATTTTAATCGCTATAAGAGGACAAAGGGATGACTGCTTTCACTATATCATTTTAAATTCCTTAATGACTCCCGGGATAGAATATGGAGAGAGAGAGAGAGAGAGAGAGAGAGAGAGAGAGAGAGAGAGAGAGAGAGAGACCCTTAATATTATTCAGCGAAATAAACACTTAGTAAAGATATTGAAATATATACAGAATAATTAAGAAAAAGACTGCAACAAGTAATTTGTTATACCCTAATTTCATCTGGCCTTACTAGTGTGTATTCCGAAAGAAAAGGGCCATATTCTAGTTTATCTATGAATTCCGCCTTGCTTCCATACTTAAAAGTCAACTTATCTCTAGTAGCATGACATTTATCCCTTTCATTTCTGAATTTTTAACTTTGTTTTCTACCGCAGTATAATAAAACGGATTTTGAGCGAAGTGAAAAATCTATTTTTGGGTGAGATAACCATATCGTCCTGATGGAAGGTTCCTTCAAGTAGCTTCTTAGGGTATATTTGACTACAGTGATATTCCCAGAGAATTTACCTTTAGGTCTCCAGAATTGTAACTCCTGGCGCGAATATCCTTAAAATTTCTCTTAAGGATATCGCATAATATCAGGGGACATATGTCTTGATACGACACATATCAATCTTCACCCCGAATAGCGTTTTCGCTTTTAGGGGGAAAGGGGCAAAAAAAAAGAAGGGGAGTCGTTATCAAGGTACCCTTCCTCCGTTACTACCTTTAGTATCTAGATGGTGCCATCATCACTGCCATGTTTATTTCTTTTTGTGTTGAGCAAGGTGCTACGGATATAGTAGTTTCGGGAGGGATCCTGCCAAGGCCTTTCCTATAAAAAGGAGGGCGGGTCCATCAGGACGACAAGGCTATCTCACCCAAAAATAGATTTTTTGCTTCACTCAAAATCGTTTTTTTGGGCTCATGCCATGTCGTCCTGATGGAAGGTCACCAGAGCATTATTTAAAAAGTACTGTATTTGTGGATTTTCCAAATGTGCCTTAACCTCAAGACAATATTTCCTTGGTCACTTAGACCATAGAGATATATGGCGTTACGGTTATACGTCATTACTTCTAATCATGAACTATGTTAGTGCTTCCTGTCCCCTACAGGGAAGAGTCATACCAGACTCAGGAAAAGTCCCGAGGTTTGCATATCACATATGAAAAAACCTAGTAGCAAGAGCATACAGGTCTCCCTGTATACAAAGCTAGTCGAAGTTTATATTCTCAATACGAACAAAGGTAACTATCAGCCACCATAGCATCCAGAGCACACAGGCTTAGCTGTGTGCAAAATCAGACACGTTTGTACCCGTGTAGGAACAAAGTTATGCATAGGCAGAGAAAGGTTGTATTCATGTAAGAACCAAATTATTTATTTTATTCATATGTTATTATGCAGATTATTAAGGATGAAATAATTCTTAGACATTCCTTTATTTATTCAAATTTGGGGCGAAATATGACGCAAACACCAATCCAATATTTATTGGTATTCAATAATTAGTAATTCAACATACATTATATAGCAATAATAAAATGCTATTGAATACACAGAAATAAAAATACAGACGAGACAGCAATGCTTGCTTCACCTGAAAGGGAATGATAGTTAATGCCACAAGACTCAGAATTTAATAAATATTCTAATATGCATTTCTATGAATGACTGTCTTTTCACACTGTGTAAAGAACACACGGCACAAGTGTTATCTCTATGTTTCTTCACCTTTAATAACTGGAACAGTCCAAAGCATCACCTTGGTGACACTTCACTTTACGTGTTGCACTGTGAGGAGTCAACACATACACCCGCTACTTAACAGTCCCAATCAATTCACGGTTCCTAGCAGCGTTAAGCGACAGGTTTTAGCACACTACCTGCCGCCACCACATACCTTTTCAACTCTTGCACTTGCTTTGCATAGTGTTTAAGAAACACTCTGGATGACTTCCATCCAGTATACAATTGAATATGCTCAAAATCCATGTATTGGAAGAAGTTCAATGACAAAACAATTTTTCTAGGATCATGACCTGCGGGTGTACTGTCCGGATCCGCTCTGTGAATGAAGTAGGTGATCTTCGTCCTCAATTGTTTTAGGGATAGGTGTGAGCCCGAGGTTTCTTCTTTAAAGAGCTGTTCTCCCCTGAAGCCTGAAGTTCTATGAAGATAGACCTCTTGGCACTCTACTGGATACAGCGAGAAATCTTCCTTCAGAGGGTAGATTCTCAAGGGACCCCACCTTTTGGTAGGTAGCTCATTCTTGACGAGAAACGTTGGGTCAGGAAAGAGATTCAGTTCGCCCGCTTCTGTGAACTGAATATGGCGCTCATCCCGAGAAAGGGCCACTATTTCACTAACTCTGGCCCCCGAGGCTAGAGCAAATAAGAATATAAATTTCTGAGTCAGGTCTTTCAGAGAGCAATCCTCATTGTTCAGTGTTGAGGCAAAGTGTAGTACCTTATCAAAGGACCATGAGATGGGCTTCGGAGGTGCTACAGGCCTAAGTCTAGCACACGCCTTAGGTGTCTTGTTAGAGATTTCGTTGGATAAGTCTACTTGGCAGGCGTAAAGCAGAGGTCTAGTCAAGACTTACACATTGTTATTGTGTTGGCTGCTAAGCCTTGTCCATGAAGGTGAATAAAGAAGGATAAACAGAATTCTGTTGAGATCTCTTTTGGTCTTCTTGCCTTGACAAAAGCAACCCAATTCTTCCAAGACTACTCATATTGCCTTCTGGTAGATTTAGACTTATATTCTTCAAATAAGTCTATACTGTCTCTCGAGATCCCAAACCTTTTCTTTACAGCTAAGGAGAGGAAATCATGAGATGAAGGTTTTGGGTTTTCTGTGATGAAGCGACGACAGTCGACTTCTGTACTTGTTGAGTCAGAACTGGGTCCAGTAGAGGGACCAGCTTTAGCTTCAATTCTTATACTAGAGGGAACCAATTGCTTATCGGCCAATAGAGAGCCACTAGGGCTGCTATTCCCTGAAAGGATCTCAGCTTGTTGAGGACCTTCAACAGAAGGTTGGTTGGAGGGAACAGGTAAACACCGGTCCATCTGTTCCAGTTGAGGGACATGGCGTCCACCGCTTCCGCTAGAGGGTCCTCGTATAGGGCCACATAACAAGGTAGCTTCTTGTTGTCGCTCGTCGATCTGCAGTTCTGGGACTTGACGTAAGATGAAGGAGAATGATCCTGTGTCTAGGGACCATTCTGACTCTATCGGCGTGAGCCTGGATAGAGCGTCCGCCGTCACATTGTGGAACCCTTGAAGGTGAACTGCTGATTAATGCCATCTTTTCTTTTCCGCCCAGCGGAAGATGGCCATCATTACTTGGTTGATTTGGGGTGATCCTGAACCTTGACGATTTAAACATCTCACTATCACCTCGCTGTCCAAAATCAGTCTTATGTGGACTGAATGGCAAGGGGACAACTTCTTCAGCTTGAGAAAGACTGCCATGGCTTCCAAAATGTTGATGTGGAAGGTCTTGAATAGAGAGGAGCAAGTCTCTTGGAGTTTTCGTCGGTGAGAGTGACCTCCCCATTCTTCCTTTTATGTGTCCATGTGGATAATGACTGAAGGTAGAGGTGGTTGAAAGGCACGGACCTCTTCAGGTTCCTGGCCTTCGACCAGAGCTTGAAAAGTGATCGTAGTCGAGTCGGTATCGGTCTTCTTAGATCTCTTTGAGCGTTTATTGCGTTTCTTCTCCAGACTCCTGATGCATCCTTTAGCTGTGCTCTTAGCACCAGGTCTGTCACTGATGCAAACTGAAGGGAGCCCAGCACTCTCTCCTGTTGGCATCTTGATATCCTGTCGGATTTCAGTAGATCCCACTATCTCTCTCCTCTTCTTTGGTGGAATGGAGAGACGGTGTGACTGTAAGTTCCAAAATATTCCAAGCCATTGAAACTCCTAAGCTGGAGATAGTCGAAACTTTTTGACGTTCATCTTGAATCCTAGATGTTCCAAGAACTGGATCGCTTTCTTGGATGCTTGCATGCATTCCGTCTCGGATGCTGCCCACACCAGCCAATCGTCCAGGTAGGCTACCACCTGGACACCTTCTAGGCGTAGCTGTTGAACTATTGCATCTGCAAGCTTTGTAAAGACCCTTGGGGCTAAGTTTAGTCCGCAGGGCATAGCTCGGAGGATGTATTTTTTCTTCCGTAGCCTGAATCCCAGGTAGGAGGAGAGTGGGCGATCGATTGGAATATGCTAATAGGCATCTGCCATGTCTATGGACACTGTGTACGCCCGTTTTGGCAGCAGGATCCTTATGTGTTGAAGAGTTAACATCCTGAACTTGTAGTTTTCTATGAACTTGTTGAGTGGCAATAAGTCCAGAAAGACTGTGTTTGTCTGAGTCCTTCTTGGGAACACAAACCAGTCTTCCTTTGAATTTGATGGACTTTGCCCTCCTTATCACCCGTTTCCTCAAGAGTTCTCGGGTATATTCTTCCAGGACGGGGGTGGAGTGTTGGAAGAATACAGGAAATGATGGTGGAGCTGTCTTCCAGCTCCAAACTAGTCCGTTCTTGATTAGGCTGTGGGCCCGGGGATCGAAGGTCCAGCGATCCCAAAATATTTGGATTCTTCCTCCTACCAGAAGCATCTCATTGCTTTGGTTGTCCGGAGGAATTGCCTCCTTGACCGTGCCCACCCATACCCCCTCTTCCTCTTGAGGGGCGTCTAGAGGAGCCTCTATTTGACCCTCTACCTTTAGGGCGAAAGGTAGTGGTCTGCCTCTCATAGGCGAGAGTAAAGGCTGGTAACCGGGTCACCAACTGCTGTGGTACCATCTGGTAGGTGGGTTGGGGTTGTGCCAACATCTGGGGCACCACAGTCATCGGAATTTGCTGTTGTTGTCTGACGGGGCGAGAGGGCAACCTTGGTCTCTTTGTCTTCTTCTTCGATTGGGGACCCTTATCCGGGGAAGACTTCCTCTTAGCCGATATGCCCCACTTTTGGAGAAGATTCCTGTTCTCCGTAGAAGCCTTGTCGACTATTTCCTTGACCACTTCACTTGGGAAGAGGTCCTTTCCCCAGATATTGGAAGATATCAAATTCCTGGTTCCGTGCTTCAACGCAGCCAAAGCAAACACGAACTCCCTACATGCTCTTCTGGCTCTAGCAAAACCATATAGGTCCTTGACCAACGTTGCTAAATATGATTTGGCCACGGCCATAAACATGTCTGGGGATATATGATCACTTGCCATTGCCTCCAAGGTAATTTGGAGGGACAGATATGCGGCAAGCCTTTCCTTTGTCTCTTGCTCCCTATGCAAGAAAAAGTCAGGCAACTTAGTGAGGTTTTCACTGAACTGGCATCCAGCAATAACCACCTCCAACTTCCCAACTGAGAAGGTAAGATGTATCTCCTTCCAGTCTTTATCATCCGTAGGCAGAGCTACGGATAAGGGTCTACACTCCTCCAGTGTAGGACAAGGTTTCCCAGCTTCTACTGCCTTCAACACTGCCTCGAACCCTTTTCCCATAAAGGGAAAGGCCAGTTTAGCTAGAGCAAGAAAAGAAGGGTGTTTCTTACTCAGGGCTGGCACTTTGGAATTAGTGAAGCCCCTGTCTTTCAGACTGCTAGCCATTAATCCTTGAGCCTTTCCATGGTCAAGAAATATGACCTATTTCGGCTGTCTCCTCCTTAGACAAATTCCGCCTTCAGATGGATGAAGCAGTCTGGGTAAGACTAAAAGCTGGGCCGAAAGGCGACATCCTCAATGAGGACAGCTTCCATATTCTCTGAAATAAAGATCTTCCCGTTTGTGATTGGCATGTACTCTGCATGCGTCCAAGGGTTTATTTCAGAACATGAAGGAAGATCCTTCACGTTGAGTTTCTTTTGACACCCACGGAACGCTGCGAGATGGTGTATCTCCTTTCTCAGTGCAGCTTCCCTTTCTTCGTTTTGCTTACGCAGACTCTCCATCATCGCCATGAGACTAGCCAGGGCTTTTCCCATTTCATCAGATGGAGGAGCCAAGGTAGACTTCTCTTCTTGACCTTCCGCAAGAAGGTCCTTCTCAGTGTCTTTCGACACCTCTGACATCCTCTCATTAAGATGGATGTCCTTCATCGCGTCTGAGACATCCGTATCCACGGAAATCTGGACGCAAGGGATCTCAGGTTGAGGCTGTGGTATGACGGCATCCGCAGTTGCCTTAGGGAACAGATAGGGCCGCATACGTTCATTCGGAAGTTAAGGCCCCGTGGCATTCTTCTGGAAACCACGGACCCATCTGCGCAGCTTACTCCACGCTGCATCCCTTGACTCCGTTGTCTTGAGGTCATCAAAGGCCTCAGTAACCAAGGCTTTGCATACATTACATACCTGGGGGTCCCCATACTTGAGAGTTCCCTTGGTGATGGAACAGAGGGAGTGCGCCCTGCACTCCTTGTGGCCGCAGAAGTCCCTGCTCCTAACGTTGCAGAAGACTCGCGCACACTTAGGGTCGTCCTCCTGTAAAGAGAGGAAAATTAAATGAGTATATGATAGTTCATCTCACCTGATAAACTATATAAATATTATTATTAATATATTGCATTTTTATTGCATATAGCTTAGGATACACAAGCTAGAAACGAATTAGGAAAGACACATACATGTGTTTCCTGTCCAGCCAATTGCTCTGACCTCCCTCAAAATTAAAGCCTAGGGTTATCCTATTCAGGAGGTCAAAAGGAAGAGTTTTACCCTGTAAGGAGAGATAAGTGTAACTTAAACTTCCCAACGGTTTTAATAATGAGGGTCTTTGTAACTGATCATCTATCAGTATATGGAAAGAATTCTCCTTTCCTTATATAGTATGGTCACAACAATAGACTGTGCATAGACACAAAGTATGATGGAAAATTAACTACTGTATACTCCATACCATAGTTTTCCGTTTGCAGTAGTATGTATACTGCAAATATACTAGCCGGCAAGGCTAGCACCTGGAGCACAGTTCAGCCAGCGCATTACCAGCTGAGGTGGTGGCCGGCAGCTTGCCGGATGCCAGCGGCTCACCGGCTTGCGACGGCCTGCCAGCTGCCGGTGTTTCACCGGCCGCCAGCGCATTTGTCCAGCCGGCGTCTAGCCGGTCAGGGTAGTGGCCGGCAGCATGAACGCGGCTGGCATCAGCAGGCCAAGTCAGATGTGCCGGCGTCTCGCCAGCTGCCGGCACAAGACCAGCCGGCGCCTTGCCTGCTAGAGTAGTGGCCGGCAGCATTAACCCAACCGGCACCTGCCGGTTAGGTTAGTACCCGGCGGTACTAGCCGATAGAGAGAGAGAAAGCAAGAAGTGAAGGATGATGTAAGAGCTCTGTCTCTCTCCCTTCCTCCAGAATGAGGGTTCAAATGGAAGGGGAGAATATATCATTCAGGCTTCCACCTACCCACAAATCAATGCCCATCTCTACCGGCCACAGTTCTGTGAATGGCAGTCCAAGAGAGGACTGAAGAACACTCTACAGTAAAGGGATCTCCTGCCGGCAGCCGGCCCAGCCGGCATAGCTTTCCCGAAGCCTTGCGTCCATAAGGGAAAGCTGAACGACTAAGCCACTACAAGCAAAAGCCCTGGCCGGCCACACAACCTGCCGGCAAGCGGTGAGATTGTAGTACAATGGCCATAGGGTTGCAATGGCTAGGCCATCAATAAAGTACAGAGGGGGGCGGGGGTGGGCGGGGTGGGAAGGGCTCTGTATGAGGTGTGGAAGGAGCCGACAGGGTGGCCAGTCCATCCACGCCTTTAAGAAACTCTGTTTCGGTATTGGCGCCATCCTAGGCGGAAGCGGAATATCTGTTCTCCAGCCTAGGGTCTGCCAATACAATTAAGGGTCTAGCAGCAAGCAGGCCGCCTCCTCTTAACAAAAGAGAAACAGAGTTCAAGTGCCGGCGCCATCCTAGGCTGCAGAAGAATGTCTATTCTTCAGCTTAGGGTATGCAAGCACAGGACTAGTCTACCAGACCACACGGAGAAGGTGGCAATGTCTTTTACCCCTTCAGGTGCAGTCTAGGGAGGTCTAGCCTCCTATGCCAGCAGCGTAGTCCGACAGAGGAATGACTATTCACCCTGCTGGCCAGCTGCCAGCACAAGACTAAATACTCTGAGGTTCTGACCGAAACCCAGAACCTGCTATCTGCAGCTAAGGGAAGGGACAGAAAAACCCTATGCTAGTCCTGCCTGAATGACAACTCAAGGCACGACGAACTAGGGTTGTACCCTAAGACTACACTCAGAGGGAAGGAGGGATTACCCTTAAATCTCCACTGGAGACCGGTATCGCTTTATATGATAATTCTAGGAGATATCTATCTCCGCCTGAATTGATAAAACGATACACGAGGGTAACCGGAGAACATGTATAAAAGTATACTAAAGCCACTAGGATAGTAGCCTAGTGGCAGGCGAGAATTGACTACCTTAATCACCGAAACTCTCTCGTATACTATCTCACAAGAGGAAATTTTATATGTAATCAATGTATCTCACATGTATAAATTGCCTAAATAGCTTCATTTAATTTTAATAACATTAGAAATGTCTATTATATCATGTATGAAAATAAACTGAAACACCTAGGCTAGGAAGCCTAGCGTAACCAAGGTTCGGTTACCTAAATCACCGAAACTATTACGAATACAATCGGCATAATATAATTAACTCCTAGCAATGAAGGCTAAATAGCTATAGTTATTAATGCTTTTCATACTGGGGAGGTCGTTCTGGCTAACTAAATAACTCATGCGTAACAAACGACAGCACCCATGACGCCTCCGGTTCAGGCAACAGCTCTTCCACTAAATTAATATTAATTTTAACTTAATTTCACTGTGAGGCAAGAACTAAGATTTATACAATGTAAACACCAAATACTCAACTTTCCAGAGGCAGAAAAGGCTGGAGATTGCATGATAAATCCAATAAATCCAAAAGTAACGAGAGGGCAACCGGGAAAATCACTGAGTGAAATCACTACAGATAAAGGAATAAACATGGCGGCGGTTATGGTGCCATCTAGATAATCAAGGTAGTAACGGAGGAAGGGTTCCTTGATAACGGCTCCCCTTCTTTTTTTTTCCACTTTCCCCCTAAAAAGAGAAAACGCTATTCAGGGAGAAGATTGATATGTGTCGTATTGAGATATATGTCCTCTGATATTATGCGATATCCTTAAGAAAAATTTTAAGGATATTCGAGACAGGAGTTAGAATTCTGGAGACTTAAAGGTAAATTTTCTGGGAATATCACTGTAGTCAAATATACCCTAGGAAGCTACTTGAAGGAACCTTCCATCAGGACGACATGGCCTGAGGCCCCCCCCCCCCCCAAAAAAAAAAAAAATGAATTACCGAATGGTAACCGTATGCAAACGGAAATTGAAAGAAAAAAAAATAGTATATATTGATTTGACATAAACAATTTCGATACAAAATGTCACGCATTCAATATTTTTTGTTTTTTTTTGAGTGAAATACTGTACAGATTGTAAAATAATATTCAGTATTCAACAAATGATTATATTTTTTTTTTTACCTAAGAGATTCTTGAATATCAAGTACATTGTTGTTTAAGGGGAACTCCAATGCATATGACAGACGTTATAGTAACCAATTGTTTTGCAAGAGATGAAAAAAAAAAAAAAAAAAAAAAAAAAAACGAGGTCCTGTAGCCTTTTCAGACACCAACCTTTAGCTTAAAGTGTCCCAGAAAGGGTTGAACGTTATCTTTGGACTTCAGGGGATTGTTCAACGTTTGCATTTTGGTTAAGGAAAAGCAAAAATAAAACCAAAGAATACATAGTGAACAGTAACTATATTCATATGCCCTTACTTAAATTATAGCGAATTTATCAAAGAAGTTATTATAATTATGTCCTAAGGGATTAAGCAATGGTCTTTTTTTACAATTCTAAATTGGCCTTAATAATCTTTTGCTTCTATTTTTATTAGAAAATCATTATTAGAATCAATAAAATACGTAAACACACACACACACACACATTATATATATATATATATATATATATATATATATATATATATATATATATATATATATATATATATATTATAAGTAAAAGGATCCTTAAACATTGAATTCACTAACTTCCAACCGTAGAAATTTTTATATGCTAAAGTCCCTCCCCCTTAAAAACAGGGCAACATGGGTCAAATCACTGATGCAGGTTCTATTTCTGTTCAGGGAAGCTTTACTTTAGTACACAATACTCCAAATGTCTGTCTCAAGATAAAAGGAATAAGTTCTTTGACAATATTTGTGAGTGGAGAAGTAAAAATAAATAAAGAATTCCATCATTATGAGTAGCATTAAACTCACTAAAATTCAAAAATTTGTAAATAAATATTCATCGATATTGTTTTTTGTTTTAATGGTGTTAATGGATAATGTATTAAATATATTAAAAAAAAAGAAGGGTTATTGTTTATATTATAATGCAGCAAATACGGAACTTCTGCCATTCACCTCAACATTAATTTTATTTATTTCTGCAGTCATGCAATACTGATTTTACCCTACATCATGCAGTTCCCCGAATTTTTTCTTGAAATTTCAGTGACTATTTCTGTTGATTTATATTTCAACTTTCTCTCTGTATAGAAAAGCTGAAATCTCTCTTTGCTTTCCATTACTTGTGAAGCTAGACTCTTTTTTTTTCTTATATAGAAAGTTGGTGTGATGTATATATGTGGTAAAATACTACAAAGCCTCATATTTGTGTCGTATATATAAGCCATCAATAGATACTGATCTTATTGTCTTTATGGAGCTCGAAATTCGCTTATATTTCAACGTAAATATGTTTACAGATTTATTTTCTTGATAGAATGCACTGAAGAGACAGCAGCACACAATTTAAAAAGACTGTTTGATGAAGAAAATCCATTATAGAATATATATATATATATATTAGGATATATTTGATAAGAAAATTTGGCAGTACCATAGATTTTACTTTGACCCCATGCGTAAATCTCTAATTGTTTATAGCGTTGAGTGCAACAGACCAGATGCGTTGTCTGAACGTTTACGTTTCAACAATCCTGCACAAGTCTGCACTCGTTTGTTAAGAACAAGTCTCGAAAGTCATGACTTTGATCTGGATGACAGATTTCGTAATGCCTAAGATCGCAGAAATGCATGTGCTAGTATGAGCGTATCAGAGCTGAAACTTTTGTTTTTGGGGTATTTGTACAGTTTTGGTTCAGAGATACCAAAAGCAACAGCTGCTGTAACGATGGACATGGTATACTTACAGAAGATGACGGGGATGATGAAGAGTCAATTAATGAAGAGGTAGATGAGCAATTCGAATAAATTGCTCCTGGGTTTCTTCCACTCAATATTACAGAAAGATCCAAAATTTTGTTTCAGACTATGTATTAGATACATCACTGTGAAAAGAAATGAACCCCGAGGCCAAGGCATTTAATGAATGCTGAATCTGCTCACAGTCTTTGAACGTAAGGGAAAATCTTCATTAAAATTTTTAATCACCAAGGACTGTCACCCAGTTATGCTGAACTGTAGCGATACTAATTTGAAATAGCAACCTACACCACACAGTAGAATAAAGACAACTGGGATCAGGAAGGTATCTGAGCATGATACAGCCCATGTTCTATACCTGGATAAACCTCTTTCTCAAAGTTCAAAACCAAGACGATCTGATACATTGTAAAACATGGCCAGCAAGCCCTAAGGGAAACAGTCCCACGCTAAGTTCTCAAAGACTTTGAAGTACCAGAAAAAAAAGGCTAGGAATTACCAGTGTTTTGAGGGCTATTGCCAGCTAAACAAATCATACAGAAATTGATAATACTAGACTTGCGGACGTAGCATGGTTAATTGCCCGTGTAAATCTAAAGGTCAGTGAGCTAAAATCGTATACCATCGTAGAAAAAAAAATCCGATTGGACAACCAAAAACGTTCCTCTTAAACAGATAACATTTCTTCTTGTCTGTCGTTATACCGTCACTTGGAATAATGCCATTTACACAGAGATGATAAATCTCAAAGTATTCTCCTGGCAATTAGTCGAGGACAAACCTCCTTATTAAGACGAAAGGATGTAAAGGAATGCAAAAGAAATGGAGTTAAAGATACCAAATGTATTTAGGTGTTTCTTAATCTGTCTTGGGACTTTCCACAAAGCAAAGGCTCTTTTGAAATGTCAATAATAAAACGGAAATGAGAACTCCAATTAAGTCTTTTTTTCTTCTCCTTTCGAGGCTATGATACTTAGCTTCTGATCATCACGTGTCAGCTTTCATAATTATTTCTACTCGTATAGGCCTATAAGTATATACTGTATATATAGAAATGAAAAAATATATACTATGTATATATATATATATATATATATATATATATATATATATATATATATATATATATATATATTTATATATACATATATATATATATATATATATATATATATATATATATATATATATATATATATATATATATATATATATATATATATATATATATATATATATATATATATATATATATATATATATATACATATTCTTACAAAGCTGGTCTTCATGAAAATAGTATATTTTATTCACGTATTCTATTTGTGTATCTTAAAGATGTATAACCAGCTCATAAGGTGAGTTCCACTCACGTAGAATTGGGTAATGTTCGTAAATTACATATGACTTTCGTCATTCCTTTAGTTGTATTTTCATTCAGTGTTGTATATGAAATTTACATTATCTTAAAGAATCAAATTTTCTTTTTGCATAGTAGTGTTACGTAGTCTTGTGTTATCTTGTTTAAAGCTATGCTGTATGACACACACGCTAGGAATTGCGTCATGCTTTCATGTGGGTGGAAGAGTCATGAAAGTTTTCGACTTAAAATTATTCTTTTTCTCTTTAATGTTACGAGAGGAGGTTGGGGGAGTTAGCTGAAAGAGAGTTGCTTTGCAAGCAATGTTAGTACCCCTTTTTCAAATTACTAAGTTGACAACCTTACATTACTAGAGCCATGCTCCCACGGCACAAGAATTATTTACTAGAAATTTCTAGATGAATTAAGTTAATACATATAGAGACTAGCAAAGCATAAGCAGCAGAAGAGCTCTAGCCTATTTCTTTAAAAGAGCCAACTTCCGCCAGCCTCTTTCCTCTCGAGCATGCATAGTGTATACTGTCAAACATGAATAGTAGTTTTTTTCCAACATGTATCTTATATATGTTGTTCAAACTTTTCTGTTATTATTGGATGATTTATTAAAAGTGAAGTGTGTTAATGCTAATACCTTTTACAGTAGAAATTTTGTAATTTTCCCTGTGAGATTTTGGTTAAACAGTGTAGTGTATTCAATTTTGCTTAACCGTTCTGTAATCTCGTGTGAGCCAAAGGGTGTAGATCAGTTAAGTATATGTAAGTGTAATTCGGATTTATTTTCTATAAGTGTTAAAGTATCAGCTTTTTCATTAATTGGCGAAATATAATATTTATTTATAATTAAATTTCTAGTGAAACAAGTAATTATAAAATTTCTCTAGGGTGGTTTTCTTTTTGTCTTAGTCTAAGGATTAGTTCAGATTTTAATTTTGTGTGATTTATTTTTGGTGTTAATTCTTATGAATTAATACTATTTTTTTAGGATATATTTATTTTTTTAAAGCGTGTCTTATTTCGATCACCAATATTTGTTTCAGTCTTTGCTCTCATCCCTTGACTAAAAACCGTAGTAAGAGGTTGGTTTTAGAATAGTTCACGTAAAGTAATCACCTAGTTTTGATTTGTGCGTAACGTGAAAAGACCTTTAGATATTCAGAGTTCATGTGTATTACCGTCTGTGAGTTGCGTAATATTCTCAGAGCTCGAGGTATTTACTCATGTGTATAGTATTTATGCAAAATAAAACACGTGAGTTTTGGAGCTCGTGAATTTACGTAATTTGCTAATCGTAATATAGATTTTTGGTGCCCAGACCCCAGGATCCAGCGAGTCTATTTTAAATATTGGTGATAATAGGGCCTTGTTTTTATTTTTATTAAAGGTTTGACCAGTTTAGTGTTGATAGGATTCCACAGTATGTATTGATAGGATATATTTTTAGGAGATGTATAAATTTGTTTTGTGAAGTACAAGATGGCGCAATTGAATGTACACGAGTGTTTGGAAAACCCAATTGTTCAAGAAATGTCAGAAACTAATGTAACTATAGCTCAGTGGCTCTCTATTTTAATGGCAAATGGTTGCCATGCAATGAGTGGAATGATAAAAGCCTAAATCAAGTGACTAGAGGCTAGACTCTAGTCTTAGAAGCGTTGATAAACTCGAGAAAGTTGTCAGAAAAAGATATTATAGCAGCCTGCAAACCTCTGGAGGAGGCTGAAGCAGAATTCGTAACGAAGCAAGTATCAGTTGACCTAAAAAAGGAAAGAAAGAAAGCAGACAGGAATGTAGATGCTGAGATCTAACGAATTTCAGTGAAAGGGAATTTTATTAAGTTCAAGATGATAGCAAAACGAGAAGAAGAAGCCAGAGAAATTGCAAGATGTGCAAGGGAAAGGGAAGAAAAAGAGAGAAGGAAGAGGCAAGATGAATTGCAAGATGAGAAGATAGAGAGAGGAAAAGTAAAGAGAGATTGCGAGACATGCGAGGGAATTGGAGCTATTGAATGCTCATACAAGGTTGGCAACTCAGACAGAGGTGACTCCCGCTATGCCCGATCCCAGGTTTATTGTGGCAAACGCCCAGAGGTTAATTCCGAAATTCATAGAAGAAGCTCCTGACGAATTCTTCGATCATTTTGAAACAGTCTCGTCGACAATGGAACGGCCAGAAGGTAAATGGTCTGTATTATTGCAGAGTTTCCTTATTGGAAAAGGATGCAGTGCGTATCTTGCCTTGCTTTAGGACCAGTGGAAGGAGTATCGAGAAGTTAAGAAGATTGTACTGCAAGTGTATCAGATGACCCTTGAATACTGTAATGAAAGATTCCAAAGTTTGCGGAAGGACAAGATAATGACTTTCCTGGATTACGCTTATGACAATGTTTTAAAAGATGTATAGAAGCTGCCAAAATGAGAGAGATGGCTGATTTAGAAAAATTTACAGTGCTGGAACAATATTTGCTAGGAATTCTTGAACATATTCAAAAGTACTTCAGAGAGAGAGAGAGAGAGGTGAAGAAATTTGATAGACCCACTTCACTGAGTGAAGAGTGAAGATTATAATAGTATCAGCAGTAAACCCTCCTCGAATATTAAGCTTTAACCGTCATTCTGACCATGTGTCAAGTATTCGCCATGGGAACCAGTTCAGAAATAACTATGGGAACAAGTTCAATAGTTACAGTGGAAATACCACTGGTGCTATTTCAAAGCCGAAAGTGCAGAATATGACAGTACCACAACAACAATCGTCAAATCGTCTTCCTTCAGACGTTGGGGAAGATGTGCAGAGGATTGATATTTTCTGTTATAAGAGTGGCAAAAAAGGCCATGTCAGTAAGGAATGTTGGTTGAACCAACCGAAAGTTGTCGTGCAAGTGAATAAGGATACTTTAACCCCACATGATATGAATACAAGGAATCAAATGGGGAAGGTTGACAAGGAAAATAATCAAGCTAAGGTTTTCACGAATAATAAGACAACCCCAAACAGCGTGGATACCTTCAAACCGTAAAGGTATGCTCTGGGTGTGAATGAACAGATCCCTGTCAAGATATTGCTTACAAAGGATCTAATCATAATGTAAGGACAAAAGGTGTACACCCATTGGTGGAATAGTCTCTCACAGTAGATTCGGTCGTATTGAAGGGAATAGGCATTTGAAACTGGCATGCGAGTTGGTGGAAGGTCATTTTGATTTTGCGGTAAAGGATTCATTAGCTGTCGAAGGAGTGGAAGTCCTACTGGGATATTAGGTTGGTGTAGTGCCATTTGTGTTTTGTCTTGTTGTAACGGAGAAACTACTGAAGTATAGTCCTATGATTGAACTCGAGAAGGAAAACCTGCATCTGTTTCCTAGTTAACTGGCGACTAGGAGTATGATGAAGAAAAGGGCTGCAGAGGAAGACAGAAACCAAAGGAACGATGAACTTGGAAGATTTATTTACAGAGAAAGAAGATTCCCATGATAGTACACAAGAGGAGAGCTCCCGAGAGAGCCCAGAAAGAGAGGAATGAAAGATGAATTAACAGGAAGACAAGGAAGCAATGGATTTGCAAGAGATAGAAAACTCAGCGTTATAAGTAGGACAAGTAAGTCGGAGAAGGTTGATACGACTGCAACGAAAGGATGTGACGTTAACAGAATTAATGTACCATGTGGTTCATGAGACGGAGGTGCAGTAGTCTCCCACCTGTTATTACCTCAAGGATGGATTGCTTATGAGGAAGCACTGACCTGAATATATCCCTGGGAATTCCGAATTGGGGGATATGTCGTCAAATATTGTTTCCCGCCCTGCTGAGAAGACAGGTGATTTCCATAGCGCATTGAGACGGGACACATAGGAATAAGAAAAACGAAGGAAAAAATAATGAAATGCCTCTCCTGGCCTGGCATGCATAAAGAGGGGAGCAAGTTTTACCGGGTATGTCACGTTTGTCAGATGGCTGGAAAGTCCAAACAGTACATCAAGAAAGCTCCCTTACACCTAATTGAAGTATGAGGAGAACGCTTCAGAAAAATGATGATCGACATTGTGGGAACATTACCGAGAACGAAGAAAGGCTACGGGTATATGTTAACTTTGATGTGTCCAGTGACAAGACACCCAGAAGCCATAGCCGTCAGGAGCATAAGTGCGAAGTAATCGCTGAAAAATTATTAGACTTTTTTTACCAAGTCTGGTATTCCGGAAAGCGTTCAGAGCGACCGAGGAACAATTTTCATGTCAAAATTGTTTCAGGACGTGATGAAACTGTTGCATGTGGAACAACAACTACAACTCTCTACTGCATATCACCCTGAGACTCAAGGTGCATTAGAGAGATTTCATCCAACCCTAAATGGTATGTTAACAAAGTACTGAAACGAAACAGCAAATGAATGGGACATCGGACTACCGTTAATGTTATTTGAAGTACGCAATGCTTATCAAGAAATCATGGGATATAGCCCGAATGAAATGGTGTTCAGACCAGTCCGAATTTTGGAGAAGATCAGTGACCTGACCTACGTTATCGAAAGCCCAGGAAGAACGAAAAACCATAGGAAGGTGCACGTTAACTTATTAAAACCATATTTAAAGGAAAAAAAGACCGAAGCTTCACAGGTTTGTATGCCGCAAACCATTCCATCCACGGATATGTGCTAGGAGCTGTGAACGATGTGAAAAATTTGTCCATCATTAGGAACTTAGAAGAGTAACTAACTCATTTGAATAAGGATCAGCAAGAGGAATTAAGCGGATTGATTAGAAGTTTCCTTGATATTGTCTCGGACGTCCCGAAACAAACCATCTTGACAAGGCATAGGATACACTTCAAGACCACGGAAAGACTATTCAAACGTGCTTAGCGACTGTCGCTGTATCACCGAGAAGTCATGAAAAAAGAAGTTAGCTATTTGTTACAAAACCGATTAGCCGAAATAAAGCCATAACCCTCAGAGTTCTCCATGCCTGCTCGTGAAATAAAACCCAACGTATCTTTCAGGATGTGTACAG
>NC_090728.1:19325941-19335941 GCF_036898095.1 Palaemon carinicauda | reverse complement strand
TTTTGGACAGAAAGATTGCAAACTTCCTTTACACTTATAGATATTTTTTTTTATATGTTGTTTAGTAAAAGATAGTACAGCATGGTACTCATCAATTCAAAATGAAAATTGTGTTATAAACACGACTAAAATTCAAATCAATTGATATTATTTGGAGAAGAAAATGTTTTAAGAACTAATTCCGCCGGAAGTCAACTGATTTCCTGTCATATATCATCAGCTATGGATACAGTATCATATTGTGTAATTTTTCTGTTCTTTCTTTCTTTTACTTGTGACTGAAATCACTTAGTAAGAGCAGTATTCATTCGTCGAAAATTTTTAAAGTTTGCTCTTATTTGAAATAGTAATTCATTAAGGAACGCACATCATCGTATTTACTCCAAACAAATAAATTGATTAGCTAGAATTTCTCTTTCTTTTATTTATTTATCTTTTTTTTGCATATAAAGCATATCAAATTCATAGTAAATCTAGAATATATACATATATATATATATATATATATATATATATATATAGAAGTCAGACTAAGATCGGGTAAAAATAACGAGAGCAATAATCATAATAAAGATAAATCCATCGAAATCAATTTGGTGATGAATGATACGGCCAAAGTCTAAAAAGAAAATCCTATGCACGTCCTTTTTACGATAGTAACCTTAACATTTTGAAATTTATAACAAAAAAGAAATACAACAATGATGACAGAAATAAAAGGAAATGAACGAAATGGATGGGATAATATTTTAAAATGCAGTAATATATTAAAAAAGGAAATAAAATGGAACTTCAAAATGATGAAGTGAAAATACCTAAACCAATAAGTAAGCTAGTTATGTTTGAACTCGGAAACAAATAAAACATAAAGTAAAGTATCCTTTTTAAGCCTTTAAAAAAATAGAATAGCAAAATAGCTACTTTACAATAGACCAGTTGTGGTTGAGTTCTGGTTAAGGAATAAAAGATATTTATTGCTTCTGTGACTTCCACGTGACTATAAATGGTAATCTGGTTCATATAATCGATCAGTGAAGTCTAGGTTACTCTAATATAAGTTATTTGGATGTAGAACATCAACGAAACTTTTAATTCATGTGGCAGAGGTAAGGAAACTTTTATTTTGCCATCATACAAATGAGAAATCTTGTATACTACATACTTCTCGAAATAACTATAAGCTTAGGCGATCCAGCTGACATCACTAGTATTTTGTTCTTTTATTTTATTTATTTTTTATTTTTTTTTTTTTTGGTACGGAAAGATAAGGTGAAATAAATCATTCCATGCACTAATATAGACTGAAAATATTTTCTTGAGCACGATTAGTGACTTTTTCTTTTAGATTTCAATTATGAATACTGTAAAATAATCATTATCATTAGTATTGTGTTATTCAGAGTCCGATACTTACGTAACATTGAACTAACAGCACCAACTGGTAATAACTTCTTTCAGGGTTTTTTTTTATCAGTTTTGAAAAACAGGTTTACAATAAAAAATTATTACAATCTATGAAAATTCTTATATCTATTAGTCACACAAAATTATACTTACAAATATCCAACTTACGTAGAAAAAAGTAATTTCCAAAACAAGAAATTATAAAAATATACCTTAACAAAATCTCCTTTCTTATCAATGACATTTTCAATTCTATACAAAAACATCGCAAAGTATTTTCACTCAGAAAAAGGCTGTTCGATATATGTTTTTTTTTTTTTAGTTATATAGTATAATGAAGTTTAAGGTTCGCATACAATATCTTTATGGAGACTGTTAACAAGCAAAGCGATAGAGAATTTAATCTTAGGTATAAAAAAAAAAAGATATTTCATTCACCTTTTAATTAAAGAAATCTTTCAAGATTTAGTTATGCTCTAGAGTACGTTGGGGAAATAAGAGACCTGTCATAAGCAAAATTATTGCATAAAGTTTGTCTTTTGAAAGCTTAAATTAGCATTATTATCTTCCATAGAGGACAACTGAAACTTCTTTTAGATTCAATAAATTTCGAAATTAGAATCCAAATAAATGTGTTCTCATCACTTGAAGGTAGCATTCTTAATTTTTATTAATCCTTTACAATATATAACGAATAGATAAAATACTCTCTCAACTTTTTAATTTCCTTAATAACTAAGACGCTGTTATAGTAATTAACAACACATGTTTCAAGATAATATGGCCGTAGTCTTTCTTATGTATATTAGTCCACGGATGAGCTGGAATTGATCTTCACCTTTCGTAGGATTTGGAATACCATGTAAAATTCTGATACGGGACCTATTATGGAATGGAAGAGCTTTGTTCCTTTCCATTTAAGAATCATGACTTTCATTGGAGAGGGGATCTAAAAAGAGTGATGAATTCTATGGGTATAAATCATTGGCTATCAATATATATATATATATATATATATATATATATATATAAGTGTAAATGTTGTCCTCTAAACCACTGTACAATATATAGAAATCTTTTAATAAAAGTTAGTAACAGTTCATTGACCATTTATTGTAATATGAGAACTTTTAATTCTATTAATTTGATACTTATCTATTATTTTGAAGTAGAAAAAGACATTTCTATTGATAATCTGTAAAAATGGAAACAATATACTTGAAGGTTTCTTGAGTAAAAAAAAAATAATTTGGGTAAATCTGCAGTTTCTAAGCTTCGAAATTTAACGCTCCCAAGTTATTTCTTAATTGAAAATGAAAATGCCTGGTGATTTAGTGTTAATAGAGACGTTTTTAATAAAGTTTATCTGCCAAAAGTGTCATAGATCAGCCATAGGTTTTAATTTGTTCATAATTTTGGAAGATAGTTCCAAGTAATTCATGTACAATATATATATATATATATATATATAGATATATATATATATATATATACATATAAATAAATATAAATATATATATATATATATATATATACATATATATATATATATATATATATGTATATATATATATATATATATATAGTTTTTTAAAAAAAAATAAATACACACACAAATATATCTATATATATATATATATATATATATACATATGTACGTATATATATAAATATATATGTATATATATATATATATATATATATATTTGGGCACAAGCCATGTCGTCGTAATGGAAGTTCCTTAAAGTAGCTTCCTAAGGGATATATGCACTACAGTGATATTCGCAAAGAATTTTACCTTTAGGTATCCAGAATTCTAACTCCTTGTGCGTATATCCTTAAAATTTCTCCAAAGGATATCGCATAAAATCAGCGGACGCATTCTTGACACGCCTCCATAGCAATCTGCACCCCAAACAGTGATTTGGCTTCGAGGAGGATGTGGCAAAAGGGAGCCGTCCAAAGGCTTTCCCCGTTCTAGTAATACTATTGGGAATACAACAGCGCCATTCCCACAACGGCGGACATTTCTTTTTTTTGTAGCGATCTCGCTCGGTGATATTTCCTGGTGATCTAACTTTTCGATTGTTTTACAGGATTATTATTGTGCTTTCTCCATCATCTTCTGTCTCTGGAAAGTTGAGTATCGGGTCTCTACTATGAGTATATTTTAGCTCCTGTTTCATAATGAAATTAGAGTATTTTATTGTGTTTAAGAGCTAGGCCAGTTACTGGAGGCGCCATGGCGCCGTCGTTCGTCAGGCGTGTGTTATTCAGATAGCAAAACGACTTCCAGTTTTTAATAGCTTTATTTAGTTATTTTTATTATTTAGCTATTTAGGCAATTACTCTTGTAAAGTTTTGATAATGTGCATAATTTTTGTTTCCCTTTTCTCTGTCGATCGTATAGTTAGAGTTTCGGTGATTTAGGTGACCGAGATCTCGTGTAGCCTAGGTAACCTTACCTAGACGTTTTACTATACATTCAACTTTCCCCGGTTACCCTCGTGTTTTGTTTTCATTCAGTGGAGACTGATACCTCCTATAATGTTATGAAACATTACATGTCTCTTCAGAGACTTAAGGATAATCTCTTTCCCTCTCAGTGTAGCCTCAGGCTACAACCCTAATAGCCGTGCCTTGAATTTTATTCAGACATGACTAACTTAGGGTTTGTCCTGCCTCTTCCCTTAACCGTTGGTTGTGGTATACCATTGGGTTTTGGGATTTAGTCAGAATCTCAAAGTATTTAGTCTTATGACGGCGACCTGCCAGCAGGGCGAATGGGTTGTAGGATACCATCATTTCCCTGCCGGCCAGGTGGCTGGCAATGGAGGTTAGCCCTCATTAGCTGCACTTGAAGTTATGGTAGGATACCATCTTCTCCTTGCGACTAAAAGACTAGTCCTATGCCAGAGTACTCTGGGCTGAAGAGTATTTTTCTTTAGCCTAGGATACGTGGCACTGGAACTCTGTTTCTTCTTTGTTGAGAGGAGGCGGCAGTACCGCCATCCCCTTAACTGTGTCGGCAATCTCTGGGTTGAAGAACTGAGTCTCTCCTGTTCCCTGGGATTCTGCCGATACCGAAACAGTGTTTCTTTTACAGGTGGTAGGATTAACAATTTTTGCCAGTTCCTTTCACACTCGTTACAGGACCCTGTTCCCTACCCCACTGTCCTCTTTTGATGGCTTAGCCATTGTCTTCTTAAAGGCTGGCATCTTGCAATCTTCCTTTGCTGGTAGGTTGCCGGAGCCAGCCAGACTCCCTCTCGAGCCATGTCTTTGGCTGACGGCAGAGCATACTGCCGCCAACCACATCATCTGTCGACAATTGCCGGCCTAGCCGGCAACTGCCGGCGCATCTTGGCTGCCGGCGACCATGATGGCCGTGAGAGGGAAGTCCCTTCTGTTCCCAAGGTTCTTCAGTCCTCCCTTGGACTGCTGCTACAGGTCCTGTTGCCGGGGTACTGCCGGCCAGGCCGGCACAGATAGTGCTGACTCAGTTGGCAGCACGCCAACTGTACTGGTACTGCTGGACTTGCCGGCCGGCAGTGTATCGGCGATACCTTGTCGGCAATAGTACTGTAGCTGCATGGAAGCCTGAATGGTACATTCTCCCATTCTATTAGAACCTTCTCTCTGGAAAAGGCCTTCAAATTAGACTTTTACATCCTTAATTATTGTATACATTCACAGTAAGGAGTAGCCTTTTTTCCATGCTATCTCTCTCTCTCTAACTAGCATGCCAGGTAGGCCGGCAAGACCTAGATATGCCGGCTACATGCCGGCTGAACTACAGTATATTTTATACAGGTAGGCAGTATATCTGCATTATAGAATATACTGCAGATAGAAAACTACTATATAGTTTATACTAGTAGTTATTTCCAATATATTTTGGATATCCAACACAGGCATTAGCTGAGCCCGATCCTATATTGAATGAATATGATTTCTTCAATATCCTGATTAGAAATCAGTATTAGGATTTCCCTACAATATTAAACACTTCAAGGCAGGAGTAGTACACTCCTAACCCTTAAAGGGTGCAGCCTTTTTCCTTGAGTCTCCCTGATCAGGAAACTATATTTTGATATAGTAGGAAGACTACAGCAAATAGGCTGAGTGGGATATACAAATATATGTCTTTATTTTCCTAGTCTAGCTGGCTTCATGCTAGATGGACCATACTGTCATATGCTACTATGAAGGCAGCATAATGACTAGACTACAATACATGATGTACAGTAGCCAGTAAATTGCAATATAGACTTACTGCAATTAGAAAACTACAGTACCATGATACAGTAGTATTTTCTGACATACCTTGGGTACCCTTGTACGAGCATTCTGCTGGTACCGTTCATATATTGAATGAATAAGTTTTCTTCAATATTCTGATTGAGAATCAGTCATCCTGACCCCACAGTATTAACATTATTTTGGGACAGTGATTTGATATTTCTCTACCCCTAGGGGTAAGAGTCCTTTTACTTGGAGTTACTCTATAGAGAAATCTCCATGTAGTTAATACTGAGGGGAGGCAACAGCATTTGCTCACAGGGGTACACAAGTATGTATCTCCTACTATCCCTTCATAGCTTACTATCCTAAGCTACTCTATTGTAAAGGACATTTGCATGTTGATTGTCAAGGAGATAATCCATTGTATACTCATTTGGTTTTCCTTTCTTTACAGGAGGAACACCAGATACCTTGTGCTGCAGTCCTCTGCAAGGCCAAGAGTAAGTATTTTTACGGTCATAATACTTGTAGGTTTCATGCCCCCTGCAATATTATTTCTGGATCCCTACATTATTGGAACCCACAGGTTTGCAATATATGTCGGACATTAATGTCCAAAGGTTTTGAAAATCCCAAGTCTACGGAGATTAGGGATACAGCTCAATATAAATTACGCAACTGGGTGAGAGGCTTTCAAAAGATCTCTCCGGGACCTTTCCTACCTAATGATAGGATACGTAATCTACTATTTCCGGAAGCAAGTGAGGAAACAGTAATGCCTCAGGAGCCAACTACATCCCCTGACGGCCAGAACGCCTTAGGGATTAAGGGCAAGAAGTGCCCCAGGGTAGAAGAGGAAAATGTTGTGTCGGAATTTCCTCCTCCTATGCCAGCTATAGAGCCATCAATGTCGACATCTTCGTCTTCTACCCCTCTATTGGATAATGTGGTACAATTCTGTATCCAGCTGAAGAATCAAATAGAGAGCTTTTGTAAACAAAACGAAAAGCAGGAAGTAAAGCGCAAGGTAGAGCCTCGTAAAGCTTCTGTTGTCGCTTCCCAGGGGTCAGTAAAACGACCCTTGAATCAAGACCTACCAACATGCTCCATAACCAATCCCTGGAGGTTTGCGGAGCAGATGCCGATTTCAAAGGGCAATCTCTACATCTCAGAGAAAAAATATTCTGTTCGTTTGGACAAAATTCAATTTTGGCCAAGCTTTGATGCTTTCCCTACTAATTGTTGGGTTCGACTGAAGTACGAACCAAAGTCAAGAAAAGGAGCGGAACCAATGGAGGTCTTGATCCTCGACCATGATAAGGCACAAACTATCCTTTCAGGTAGTCTGAGAAAGGCGGGTTATTCAGAGTCGAAGGTATTCTCACTGAATAACAGACACCCTTCCTTTCGTGCTCCTACTTCACTCTCATTCCCCTTCATGGGGAAGGCATTTACTTCTGTTGCCAAAGCGGTAGAGGCGGGTAAGCCATGTCCCACACTCGATTAGTGCAAGCCTTTGTCACCAACTTTTCCCGGACAAGAAAAGAATTGGAAGGAAGTCCATTTGAAATTTTCAGTATGAAAATTAGACAAGGACATCGCAAGTCGACGATTCAAGGTATGTCTCCCTAAATTGTCTGAGTTGCTCTTGTGTAATGAACATGAGTCAAAGGAGAGACTTGCGACATCCCTTTCTCTACAAAACTACATAGAGTTGTGTTCAACCTACGATAGTACCCCAGGCATGCTCAAGGTCATAGCCAAAATGCATATGGCTATCTTGGTGAATGACCTTTACGCCTTTATGAAGGCCAGGAGAGCATGTAGAGAGTTTGTGTTCGCTGACGCAACAGTGGAACACGAAACAAGAAAGCTAATATCTTCCAACATCTGGGGTAAAGACCTCTACCCACACAAGGTCATTAAGGAAGTAATTAAGAACGCCACCATGGAGAACATAAGTCTTCTCCAAAAATGGGACATTCCTTCAAAGAAAAAATCTTCTGTGGTTGTGGGTCACCAACCTAAAAAGAAGATCGAAAAGGCTGAAAATATCCGGGCTCCTCAACAACATCCCACTATTCCAGTGATCACGGTGCTACAGGCAGATGGTCAAAAGTCTAAGCCTACTGACTAATCGAAGCATAAAGACGCTTCGGCTAGGAGGAACTTTCCCTCAGGATCGCAGGACCTTCGATCCTTCGGTACAAAGCCTATTCAAGATGAGCCATTGATGGGAAACAGAAATGTCCCTACCATCATTTCCTTACCTTCTCCTACAGTTCAAAACCCTCCTGAAGAAGTATACCTGAGAGCTATAGAGCATACAGGTGGTAAGAAAACTATAGCTCATCGAGTTCCAGGGAAGGCTGTTTTGTGTTCACGAGAAGGACTCAAGATATCAATGAGTCATTCTGAAGTTGTCGCCACTCAACAAGTTCATAAAAAACAGCAAGTTCTGAATGTTAATCCTTCTGAACATATAAATCTTGTTCCAATTAGGGGTGTTCGTAGTCTTGTCAGACCTTCGGAACCTTCCAGTCAACCACCCCCCTTCCTCCTATCTAGAATTCATGTTACAGAGAGTAACATTCATCCTAGGAAAGATACGTGCCGGACTCACAGTCCTAAGTATCTTGAAGGGATTGACGAACTTAGTCACGTCAAAGTCAAGCCTAGAAATAGTTCAGGTATTAATATACCTGATCCAGCCAATGTGCATTTAAAGAGATGACCCGGTTCCTGGGACATCACGGATGCAAGATAGGCTTCTAGAAGTCTCGACTCTCTCCAGCTCAGGGGTTTCGATGTTTTAAAAAACCATTGAAGCCCTCAGTCACATGAACTCTCCTCTCCTTTGGAAATATAAAAGGAGCTCGTGAGGTCTGTCAAGAGACTCAGGTATTCAGTCAGAATACCAAAACACCAACAGGAAAAAGCGCTAAACTTTCCCTAGTTCGCTATAGTGACAGACCTGGTGCTAAGGGCACACCGTAAAGATGCGTTAAGAGCTTGGAGAAAACACGCATCAAACGCTTGAAGAGATAAAAAAAGACTGAGATCGATCCCTCTTTAATCGCTTCTCTAACAGAAATTAGAGCACAAAAGTCCCAAGACTTTGCTGGTCCTTTCATGTGAGGGGAAGCCCCCTCCACACAGATTAGGCTCCCTACGACTGATCTGGGACACCGAAGCGATAATAAGACGTCACATTTGAACGTGTCATTCAGTCTTGGAGAAGTTACCCAACTCTTTCTTAAAGGGATGGTACCTACCAGCAGTTCATTTACAACTGATCCACGATGTGACGGTGGATACTCTATTTCGATAAAAACCGGTAGAGTTGGAATGGTCCATGGGCGCACACATATATTCCCTCCCAGATGGGAACAAGTCCCGGAACTGCAATTCGACCTCTTCATCACGAGCGTCTTCAAGAAACTACCTCGCTATATAGCCCCATACGAGGATCATCTAGTGGGGCTGATAGACTAGATGAGGCTGGTCCTAGCTCTGACCCTAGGTATGTTTCCGAAGATTCAGAAATTAACTGCCTTCGTTTTATCACAGAGAACCCAAACCCTTCATTTCATGATTTTCTCACTCTAGCGGTTAGAAAAAGGTTTGGGATCTCAAAAGGCAAAAGCAAAACGACCGAAAGAAATTTCAATAAACTTCTGTCTGTCCTTATTTGTCCACCTTCATAGCCAAGGTCTGGCGGCCAATACGATAAATATGTGCAAGTCAGCCTTGACTAGGCCTCTCCTATATGCCTTTCACGTGGATCTGGTGAATGAATTCTTTGATAAGACTCCAAAGGTATGTGCTACGCTTAAGACCGCGGTACCACCAAAGCCCATCTCTTGGTCTTTGGACAAGGGGTTACATTATGCCTCATCTGTGAACAATGAAGATTGTTCTCTTAAGGATCTAACCCAAAAGGTTATTTCTCTGTTTGCTATCGCCTCCGGGGCAAGAGTTAGTGAAATAGTGGCCCTATCCAGAGATGAGGGTCACATTCAGTTCACGGAAGTGGGAGAACTGAATCTATTTCCTGATCCATCCATTCTCGCTAAAAACGAGCTACCCACTAAGAGGTGGGGTCCCTGGAGAACCTGCCCTCTGAAGGAAGATGTTTCTCTATGTCCTGTAGAGTGTCTAAAGGTCTATCTTCTTAGAACTTCAGACTTTAGGGGAGGACAGCTCTTTAACGGAGAAAATTCTGGATCAAATTTATCTATAAAACAACTAAGGGCGAGGCTCACTTACTTTATTCGTAGAGCGGATCCGGACAGTACTCCCGCCGGTCATGATTCGACAAAGATTGCTTCATCACTAAACTTCTTTCAGT
>NC_090728.1:19305941-19313441 GCF_036898095.1 Palaemon carinicauda | reverse complement strand
AAAAAAAATATTACCTACCAATAAATTAATTTGGGTAATTGATATGAATTCTTCCTGATATTGAGATAGAATTATTAATAATTCTGTGATTATTATAGGATTATTAACGTGGAATGGTTACCACTGCATAGTAATATTTTCTTATATGACAGTGAATCTCTCACTTTAACAGTCATCTTGAGAAGATCTCTTCAAATCAGAGAATAGACCTACTAGTGAAACGCCTGTATGTTCTTTCGTTTCCATAACATGTTTCCTTAATATAATTCTAAGCGACATCTGCAGGCTTAAAGGTAATATACAACAGATTAATAAAATTAGTTTTCATTTCATAACTGACCACAACACACCATCTCTCTCTCTCTCTCTCTCTCTCTCTCTCTCTCTCTCTCTCTCTCTCTCTCTCTCTCTCCCTCACCATATATATATCATTATCAAGAGAATTAAGCTGATTCCAACGCTGTTGCACATACGATTTTGTTCTAGCAAAGGGCTATTTATAAAATCATCATTAATACATGTGACTTACACGCTATAACCCGCAAATGGTTTATGATTTCAAATTAACTCCGACTCAGCAATAAAGACATAATGGGAACCTTTTTTTTTTCTTTTTTAGAAGCGGCTTTGCATAAGAGCCAGTAAAAACAAATAAATAAATAAACTTAAATCACTCACCCATTGAAGGGAATAAGAGTTCATATTGACACTACTCTACATATTTGTATCTTAAAATGATTTCAACACTGATTCTCGTTACTTTCATATATTTATTTTCAAATGTTGAATCACATATAGTTTTTACCTTTTGTGAAAGAGGACCGTTGTATGAAACCTTGGGAAAAGCAAAATGATTCAATAAAGGATGAAATCTGAAAATGAAGATAACCGACAAAATAAATATTTTTCCATCTACAGTATATACCAAACTCAACCGTCAAATTCTATTTCTTGAAAACCAAAACTTTAAGAGTTAAACCTTATTTCATCCCGAAAACCTAAGTACAACAGTGAAACTTTTTTTCTTTTTGAAAATCCTAAGTTTATCATCAAATATATTTCTTAGAAAGGGAGTTGCAATCCCACGAGACACCACCACCTCTCGTGCCACTAGGAAGTACGTGTTAATCTAACAACGTGTGAGAGAAATAAATGGCCATTGGAAATATATGTATATATATATATATATATATATATATATATATATATATATATATATATATATATATATATATATATATATATATACATATATATATATATATATATATATATATTTATATATATATATATATATATATATATATATATATATATATATATATATATGTATATATATATATATATGTATATATATATATATATATATATATATATATATATATATATATATATATATATATATATATATATATATATATATATATATATATATATACACACATTCTTACGAAACTGGTCCAACATGAGAGTAGAATATTTTATTTCTCGTAATTCATTTATGTATCTAGGAGATGTATAGCCAGCTCGTAAGGTAGGTCCCACTCAAGTAGGATCCAGTAAATGTAAGTAAGTTACATAAGACTATCGTTATTCATTTAGTTATATTATCATTCAGTTCTGTGTATGTAAATTTACGTTAATTTGAATAATAATATTTTTATTCCAAGTAGTTTTGTTACGAAGTCTTATGTAAACTTATTAATAGGTATGTATGACACACAGGAGATATTAAACGCTAGGGACTGCATCATGTTTCCATTTGGTTGGAAATTGCATGAAGGTTCTCGACTAAGCATATTCTTTTTTTTCAATGTTATGAAAGGATGCAGGTGGAGTTAGCTGAGAGGGTTGCCATTGTAAGGAGACGATAGAACCCTAATTCAAATGGCCAATTTGGCAACCTGATGTTGCAAGAGGCTAATCGGACCATGTGCACACACATCAAGAATGAATTGCTGGAATGAACTGGAAGATTTCAGAATGACTTGGGACGACATATAACGGCCTAGAAATTCATAAGAGGGAGAGATCCAGCCTGACATTGTGAAAGAGCCAATGTCCAACAGTCCTCTCTCACCAGCATCTATCCAGCCACTAAGTGTTTCTCTCAAAGAGTGTAGTGTTCGTTCAAACATTGTTATATTATGTGTTCAATTTGAAAGAAGTGAAGTGTATTTCTAAGTGCAGCTTATATTGTATTTTTTTTTTGTTTTTGTTTTTTGTGACAGGCCCTGATTGATTTGGTTAAACAGTGAAGCACATGTATTTTTGCTTAACCGTTCTGTGACATTGTGTGAACCCAAAGGTCATAAGAGCAGCAGTTACTTATATGTAAAGGTGTAATTATTGTATATTACCTATAGTGTTAAAATGTAATTTTTTCATCAATTGTCGAAGTTAAACACTTTCATTTATTAATTTCTAGTGAAATAAGTGATTGTTTTTTTCTTGAAGTGTCATTTAGTCATAAGTCTAAGGTCTAGTTCAGATTTAAATTTCTAGTGATTTATTTTTGGTATTATTTTTGAATTGATACTTTTAAAGAATATAAATATTTTTGTAAAGTATGAATTATTTCTATCACCAGTAATTATTTCAGTGCCTTGCTCGTGTCCCTGACGAAGAACCGAAATAAGAGGTTGATTTTAGAATAGTTCCCTCTAAAAGTAAAGTAATCACCCAGTTTTATTTTGAGTGGAACGTTAAGAGACCTTTAGATATTCTGTGTTCATATACTGTACATTAACATCTGGGAGTTGCGTATTGTTCTCAGAGCTCGGAGGTATTCTCGTGTGTGTCAGATTTATGTGATATAACACAGGTGAGTTTGGAGTTTGGGAGTTTACGTAACTCGCTAGTCGTATCAATATATATATATATATATATATATATATATATATATATATATATATATATATATATATATATATATATATATATATATAAATATATATATATATATACATATATATATATATATATATATATATATATATATATATATATATATATATATATATATACATATATATATATATATATATATATATATATATATATATATATATATATATATATATATGTGTGTGTGTGTGTGTGTGTGTGTTGAAAACGTTTAATGTCTGTTAGAATCGGCTTCAAAACAATTTTATCCTATTTCCTGTAACAAGTTTTTATGATCTAAAATGCATTGATTTAGGTTTACCCTCCATCGTAACAATATATATGTACATATTTTATATATATATATATATATATATATATATATATATATATATATATATATATGTGTGTGTGTGTGTGTGTGTGTGTGTGTGTGTGTGTTGAAAACGTTTAATGTCTGTTAGAATCGGCTTCAAAACAATTTTATCCTATTTCCTGTAACAAGTTTATATGAATTAAAATGCATTGATTTAGGTTTACCCTCCATCGCAACAATATATATATATATATATATATATATATATATATATATATATATATATATATATATATATATGTGTGTGTGTGTGTGTATGTGTGTGTGTGTGTGTGCGTTGGAAACGTTTAATGTCTGTTAGAATCGGCTTCAAAACAATTTTATCATATTTCCTGTAACAAATTTATATGAACTAAAATGCATTGATTTAGGTTTACCCTCCATCGTAACAATATATATATATATATATATATATATATATATATATATATATATATATATATATATATATATATATATGTGTGTATGTATATGTTGAAAACGTTTATTGTCTGTTAGAATTGGCTTCAAAACAATTCCATCTTATTTCCTATAACAAGTTTATGTGGAGTAAATTGCATTAATTTAGGTTTTCCCTCCATCGATTTTAGATAGAAATTTATCTAGAGATAAAGAACAATAAAATATCTTTCACGAATATGAAAATATTTTCTTTCTCTATCAACCTATCGCACTAATTGTAATAAAAATTGTGGAAAATTTTGTTAAATTTCAGTACACTTTGTCGACTTTTATATAATGATAAAAAATGGTTCGATTCTTTTTCGTCTGCAACCTAGACAGTGAAAGACACGTGTCAAACTCCCGGATGAAAATGGTCATATTTAAGAAGTGAGATGTGAGACTACCTACACCCACCAGCAATATTTCAATGATGTTATCTCCTTAAGGTGATGGACTATGTCTCATTCGTGTTTTTCCTCTTTCTGATCATACAATATTAATTTTTCATTATTAATTTTACTTGCTAGTTTTCTTTCATACCTTTTTCTTTAACTTGATTACTTTAAAAAAAAAAGTTTTTCTCTTCTCTTTATGGCGTTAATTTCCACTTTATTTTCTTGTTTTTTTTTTCTTGCATCCAAGCTTAAAATTATTTTATATTTTCCTTTCTTTAATTTGCTCCATTCTCTTCATATACTTTTGTTCACGAAGAATTTTTTTTTCTTTAAACCGTTATTTCCGGGCTATTGTATCGTTCTCTATCACCCTCCCACCCCCCCCCAAAAAAATAGAAAAATAAATTCCTTTTATCTCATGTTTGACTTATTTCTTCCTCTTTCATTCTCTTCGGCTTCCTTTCGCACTTAATCTAGTTTCAGATCGGCTGAGTATTAAGGAGGAGTAGGATTTGGGAACTAATTGCTGGAAAAAAATCATTAATTAATAAATTGATAATCAATGGTCTGATACAACTTCCTGTTCAGTTATCAATAAGAACTCGCTTCTAGTCGACACACCGAATTTCACGCTGATCCGACGCTTATTAACAAAATTGTCGAAATTTTATTGTTTCTCACTTTTTATTTAATTACTAATTAGTGAGACAGAATCTTGGAAACAACGCTCAGAGGATAAATAGATACTGACACATGGAATGTACCTACCAAGTTTATGACGATCGGTTCACGAATAACGGCTAAATATGACAGTGTACGCAAGTACCTAGACTTTCATTCGCCTTCAAAATAATTTGATATCAAAAGTATTTCTTATTGACATATATTCAAAAGTATCTCTCTCTCTCTCTCTCTCTCTCTCTCTCTCTCTCTCTCTCTCTCTCTCTCTCTCTCTCACACACACACACACAGTACATTTTTCATGGACTGAGAAGAAAAAGAAAGCATTGCATACTCTTGAATGCGGCCTTTAAATGACTTTCAACCCGGTTGCTTTAAATTGATTATTCAAAGTATTGAAATAACTAGACTATTCTCTTTTGCACTACGGGGATCCCACAAGTATTTTTGAAAGACAGAATTAGAGAGAATATCCAAAAAAAATTAAATGGATAGTCAGAATGGCAAAACCTTCCATAGTTTCTTATTTGGGTTACCTTCAAGCGAGGGTGGAAGAAACTATTATTTCGAATTTATTCCCGTGAGCTAAATTATAATAACCTAGTCATGTTTCAGCTTTGAAGAAACTGAAATCGTTAATAATTGTTGTTTCTGTTGTACCTGCCTCGTAACGTACGGTACATTTGAGGATTTTACTCTAGTGATTTGTAAATTAGGGACAAGTTAGTCTAATAATAAAATTAATTTATGGCAAACAAGAAAATTTACTTCATACATTTGCTTCAATTAAGAATAGTTCCGTTTAGAACTAATAAAACGGAGAATGCTTTAGGCGAAATAAAGTTAAATTTAAAATGTATTGGTTTGAAGTAAATATCGAAGGCTTTAGAAATATACAAGGGTCCAATAGAAGGTCAAATCTCCCATATGGAAAATACTGATGTCTAGTAGGAGAAAATATGTGTTATTAAAGTTAAACTATAAAGGCAAAATAGCTGAGAAGAAAAAGCAGAATAAACCTATTCAATTATGAAGTGAGACTCGTATGAATCTGCTCAACAATGTTTCATTTGCCCTGTGCCGGAAGTGAAGAGGCATAAGAAGACGAGTTCCTAAATACTGACTTTACTTGGTGAAAACCCGTATTTATATGTCCGCAAAGGTGAAAATTGCATTTTACATGTACACAACAACGGCTTTTGTCAATAAGGTTATCATGGGCATAGAATTTGAGAATATGATATGGGTAATAAATATAGAGTTGAAATTAACACGGTATATTCAACGTTAAAAATTATGGCTAACTATATAGATATATATACACACATGCTCACATACACCCTCTTACCAGAGTATAACTACTCTCGCTCAATCCCTACCAGAGGGACTAGGAGACACCAAATATTTCTCTGGCTTGCAATGCTACTATGCGTGACTAGAAAAAATTATTTATATATACCTATATATATATATATATATATATATATATATATATATATATATATATATATATATATATATATATATATATACAAATGTACATATATATATATAAAACATATATATTTATATATATATTTATTTATATATATATATATATATATATATATATATATATATATATATATATATATATATATATATATATAGACATTCATCATTATTACTATTATTATTATTATTATTATTATTATTATTATTATTATTATTATTGTTATTATTATTATTATCATTATTGTTTGCTTATCTACAATCCTAGTTGGAAAAGAAGATTGCTATAAGGGTAAAGGATCTAAAAGCCCAATGAGGAAAGGAAATAAGAAAATAGATAAAGTATATGAGAAGTAATGAACAATTTAAATAAAACGTTTTAAAAAAACACTAACAACATTAAAACAGGTCTTTCACGTTTACTGTAATAAGAAATGCATATCAGCCTGTTCAACATAATAAAAAAATGCTGCAAGTTTGAACTCTTGAAGTTTTATCTATACATCTACTGGATTAGGAAGATCATTCCACAACTTTGTCACAGGTAGAATAAGATTTCTAGAAAAATGTGCAGTATTGAGCCTCATGATGGAGAAGGCATTTCTTAAAATCAACAGCATACCTATTATTATGGACAGGATGGTACTGTCTGGGAATATGTGAATGTAAAGAATGGGTATGTTTATGAAAGATCTTTGCATTATCCATAACGAACTAATTGAACGACGGTGCTAGAGGTTAATATCTAGATTATGGAAAAAAAGAGATTTATAGACTGTAAGTTCCTGCCCTACAAATGAAAAGGAAAATCAGCAGCTGAAGACCAGACAAGAGAACAATACTCGAAACATAGTAAAATGAAAGAATTTAAACTGCGAAATGATTGTAAGTGAGTTCTATTCAATAAGACAAGGAACGTATATACAGACATTTGAGAACAAGAAAGACATATCTCGAACAGGATAAAACATGTGATAGCAATCTTTAACAGGTTTCTAATATCAGTGCTGGAGAACACGAGCGACAAAAGAAAAAAAGAATAATGTTACAGTGTACGAGCGTGTATGAAACACCTAGAGATTACCTGAGAGCCAACAGGTGAAGACCCGTCCAGAAATTATACTCGTCACAGGGTCAAATGGAAAATCTAAAACTTTTCCAGAATAGAATGATCACAGAAAATCTAATGCGACTATCTCAACAAGTCAATATGGTGTACATTGGCAT
>NC_090728.1:19275941-19298441 GCF_036898095.1 Palaemon carinicauda | reverse complement strand
AGTTCTCCCATCAATAGGGATTCGGGAATACCAGGTACTTTCTCATTAAAATGTGCCTCCGACGTTTTTATAAAGTTTTCCAACAGTGAATGTATGTTTGACGTCGTCGCAATTGTTTGAATCGTAAGGAAGGGCTAGAGAGACAGATTTACATTTCTCTAGCACTAGAAAGGGTCTGTTCTCCCTTACTACTTTCAATACAGCCTGTAAGCTTTTAGAGGCAAAGGGAAAGACAGCATCTTGTGGCCTGTTTCCTGCTAAAGGTAAAAGGTTGGGTATTTGTGAATTCAGATGTCTTTAATTCCCTAATCAAAAGGGATTGAGCCTTGCCATGATCCAGATTGATAGTTTCCTTAGGCATCGCATCATCCCTAATGGACACTTCCGAGTTAAGCCTTACGTAACAGTAAGGACAGCCATCGATCGATGGAAAGAATTCCAGGTCCGAAACTGGCTTGGAACCCAAACCATCCCCAATATGAAGGAACCCTTTGGTTAAGGCCATACTCTCCGCATGAAGCCATGGGTTCTTAACTCTAAATTCTGGTAGGTTCGAAGCTGAGGGAGCCTTAGAAGTAGGTGACTGTTGTAAAGCTTCTTTCCTCGCTGTTAGATATGCTTGAGCATGTTCATGTTTGGCGGTTAAGTTTCCCGTGAAAGCTTTCATGGACGCCATTAGTTCTAAATTACTGGGTAGGGAAGGGTTCTCGAATATTGGAACAAGGGTGGAGGTTGAAGCTGGGGCTTAAGTAGAAAGTAAAGAGACATCTGGCCTTCCGTGGTCAGCAGGATCCTCTCCTTCTCTGATGAAACAGAAGAAGTAGTATACATGTCGTCCGTGTCTAGTCTCGTGACTTGCTGAGAATCTTGGACTTCATCATCTGCATGATCTGCTGGTACCGACGGGAGTTGGACCGTTGGTAACTGGTGACCAAAAATGGAGGCCAGTCAGTAAGGTTCCGGATTGCAGTGGATTCCTTGGAAACATGGCCTCTTCCATGTTTCCAGCAGGTCTTCTGGCCAGAGGGTAACTTAACCCGCCTGGTACAGGTGACTGTGGAACACTCCATGGCATCAGCAACCTGTAAAGATAAGAAATGTAAATGAGTACCGGTACATCATTAAAATATCATATCTTGAAAAAATTGGAATTTTTTTTTTATGTATCCTATCCTAGATAATCCTACACCTAAAGAATGGCTAAATCTAAAATATAACAGAACTTATGCCAAACATAATGACTGTGTGGTAGGAATATGGATGAAAGGATTGCATCATAGATACACCAGAACCTCCGGAGTAGGTCTATTAGAACAGCTTAAGAAGGCAAGCTCACTCATCATACTGCCTAGACCAGCAACAGCTAAACCCAGAGGCTGCAGCGGCTGGGAGGCATCAACTATTTCTAGCAGCCAGAAAAGAAGCACCTGTCAATACCCTAGGCATGTCGACACAAGGTGGCAGACACATTGTTAAGTCAACAGGTGGAGAGTGAACAATCCCAAGGGAAGGGTCCACACTCGGGGGAAGTACAGGATTGAAAGGCAGATAATAAGAGAACCCACTAGAACTTGATCATTAACATTAACTTACACAAAGGGGGGTGGGGGGGGGGGTGCCACCCATAAGATAATGAGAGCCGTACAATACAGCCAGGACGCTAAAGAATTAGAAATTCAACAGGTTTCCTGACAACCAGGCAGGATCCAATCGACCAAGTGCGGAGGACACTGTTTCTCAGAAGTGGGAGAGGAAAGAGCAGATGACTAGTCTAATGGTGCAGCTGAGGTGGCAGAGGGAGTGACCTATAGCCAACACACAGCAAGTGCTAGAAGAACTTAAGCTGAAAAGACTGGAAGAAGAGACAAAAGGCTAACCCGGCAAGGAAATCAAGACTCCATTGCTAGAGGGATATCTCAAGCTGACAAGACAGGTAGCAGAGACAGAAGGCGGCATCTCTGCCTAGATAGGCTAACGAGGCAAGGGAGTCAAGACTCCATAGCAACAGGGATAAAACACAGGAATAGAGGCTGCAGATATAGGACAAGCTTTGCCAAGGCGGTAGAAGAGTGACCAAAGGGGTACCAACTCTGTGCCCAGATACAGATAGGCCATGGCAGAACTATGTAGGGAAGCCTAGCCCCTTAGCAGGTGAGGGAAAGCTCAAAAGCTAGGGTGAGATGACTAGACAAGAAGAACATAAAGTAGTTCTGGCCTAGATAGTGTTAGGCCATAAGAGAACTGTAGGCAAGCCTAACATCCTAGGGAAGAGGGAAAGCTCAAAACCTAGGGTTAGATGATTAGGCAAGAGAAACATGGTTCCAGTACAGTCAGGTCAAGGCCTAACTAGGAAGGGGAAGGAGCAGAGAAACACCCAAGGGTGGACTCTAGAAGGCAGCAGAGCGATTTCTACCAGGGGATGAGAAAATCTCATCTACCTGGGCCAGGAAAGATAGACAACAAGTAGGAGCACCAACAGGTATAAGGAAAGGGAAGGAGGGGTGGTGATTGGAGATTCAGAAAATGAGGTGGCATGGCAGGAAGGCCCAATAGCAACATTGAACAACAATAGTATCCCAGAGGGGTTATCGTGATAGAGCGCAGAGGATAAGTCCTCACAACCAGACATAGCCTACCAAAGACTAAGAGGGTGATGGTTAAGGTGACACAAGAGGGTCTACTAGTTATCATCAGACCTTGGGTAAGATATTCTAATGGGTAAACATAAGTAGACACAGGGAACAGGATCCCGAGAACTGAGCCGCCTCACCAAACATATAGGCTAAGTGGAAAGAGAAAAGCAGGCACCCTAGGTTAACTGATAACAATATCCAATTCTCAAAAGTACCTTCAAGATCGTTACAGATTAACAGTGGAGGAGGATAAACGGTCTCACCAAACCTGTAACGTTTGGTGAAAGAAGGCAGTGGTGCACTAGTGGACATTAATCAGATATTGCTGCCACCTAGGGTAGGCTAGCCTTCGCCAATGCTGATAAAAAACCGAGAAGAAATACCAAGTAAAGATGTGGGATACCATATGCATACCACACTTCAAAATAATAAAATAACATATTCCTAAAGTAAATGACTTAATAACTAAAAATTTCTGAGTGTTTGACGACATGATAAATGGCGGCGAAAACCTACTGGCCTCGGAACAATGAAAATATGCAATATAATAAAAAAAAATGGGTGGAGACGCGAAATTTTCCAACACAAGAAAGGTTGCATACTCAACTTAGTCAATAAGGAAGAAGCTTAAGCATCTATGATAAAAAAAAACCACTCAAAAAGCTAAGAAAACTAGCAGAAACTCTCCAAATGAATGACAAAGATGGCGCTGTGAAGGGGAATGGATCAACAGGAAGCATGTTAGTCGTAGCACATCTTTGAGATCAGGAGTTGTAATGGTTCTCTCGTCCACGTATCCTACCCTATCCCTTATCCGTTGAGACAAAGTTAACTCTATTCAGCGAAGGATAACCATGTCTAGTTATTAATACGTCCCTGATTTATACATTATCTCTTGGGTTATTCGCTCCAGAGGTAAAAAGCTCCATGATACCTCTAAAGTAATTTTCACAGGTATATCACTTGCACAAATATCCTAAGTAGAAGCTACCACTGAGGAACTTCTATCAGGACGACATGACTATCTTACCTAAAAATAGATTTTTCCTATGTCTAAATCCTTTACTGACACACACACACACACACACACACACATATATATATATATATATATATATATATATATATATATATATATATATATATATATATATATATATATATATTACTTATGCAGTTGACTAGAAGCAGCTGTATTTGTTGCTGTGTGGTGTTAAGAATTACTTTTACACAGGACATGCACACCCAGATTCCTGGCTCCGCTAGCGGAGGCCAGTCCAGTGTGCCAGGAGCAGTGAAGATGGAAGATTGTGTCGCTCCATCTTTCGTGAGTGGCTGCATTTAGAAGTGGATAGAGTTTTTAGACATAGGTTACTGCTGATTTTGTTTGTTTATTTGGTTCTTCGTAGGTTCTTTCTTGGTGATTTTGTGTATTCAAAATGCCGAATAAGTGTGATGTTGTGAACTGCAATAGTAATCATAAGAAGGATAAGAGGTGCCGAATGTTTCGACTGTGAAAAGACCTTTATCAGAGACAGAAGTGGCTTGATGTGGTACCACCATGTAAGAACTTTGTCTTTGATTCCCACACATTTTTTATTTTTGAGAAACACGGGGGGGCTAACCCTCCTTCTATCAAATTTCCGGGTGGTTCTTCGCTACCTGTGATCCTTCCCATTGTCTGCAATGTGCCTGCTTCATGTGTGCCATCTTCAAAATATGTACCTCGGCTGAGAAAGACCAAACACAAGCAACGGAGGTGTTTTCTTCAGAAAGATACAATTACTTCATTTGATGCTTTTACACCTGAACGTGACCTACAAAAGCAGTATAAGAACTTAATTATTTCAATATCAGAAGGAAGGTTAGTGTGTCTCTTCATAATAGAAAATTTCAGTGAGTGAAGCCTGTTTGTGATTGTCGAAAACATGCCCATATTGATTAGCCCACTGATCTGCCGTGCATTCAAGAAGGGCGTTAATATACCACTGGATAAGACACTTCATCGCAACAATGGTTTGAGGTCCTATGGTCAGTTCGCCAATAGCTGTGCGCTTAGCAATTAACTATGTCATCCCATTTGTCAAAATGATTGAGAATGGTGTTACTCTTCTTCAAACCCACACGTCAGCCTGTGTCAACACTAAGAATGAGGGGAAGCTGGTGCTTTTGACAGGTCAGTCGGAGCTTTTATCACATGAGCAGTTTTCTATGAATTATTATTGTTTTGCTCTTGAATCATACCCAAGATTAGTTATGAAAAACTCAGAGACTATTTGGTGATGTCAAGCAAACGCAAGCTACAGTACATCACTTCATCTATTGACATAGATCAGCTAATGAGGGAAACATTTGCCAAAGTGAAGACACTGCTGCAAAAGAATGTATTCCTCTTGATAGATGAAGTACAGATTCGGCAAATTGTTGCATTTTCTGGTGGGGTTCTGAGTGGCATAGCAGTGAACAAGCCAGACTGCAATGCCACTTCTATGCTATGTATTATGATGAAGTAACTGCACAGAGGACCTAGTATTATGATTTCTGTGACACTCATCCACAAGCTTGAGCATGTGAAGGAGGGGGCAGCTGCTGTTGAGAAGGCAGGAGGGCATTTCATCAGGTCTATCACAGACAACCACAAGATAAAACACCAGTACTGTAGGCTTTTTGATTTTCCAGGTGATTGCCATGCCATAGCCAAGCATCCTCCTGACAAAGAGCGTGACCAGTTTCTCCTTTTTGACGCAGTGCATGTTCTGAAGTGCATCCACAACAAGTGGATCAGTGGGAAGTGCTAAAAGATCAGTCTCAATAATAAAGCAACAGCATTATTTGCTGACGTCAATGTACGAGTCAGAGAAAGGCAGTATTCTGAAGGCTACTCCCCTCACTAAATTTGCTTTTAACCTCTCAAGACTTCAACTACAAAATTTGAAGCATGTCTTGAAGGTCTTCAATGAAAAGGTTGTGGCTTCATTGAAGCTCTGAGGATGTCATGACACTGCTAAGTTCATCCAAATCATCCTCAAGTGGTGGAATTTAGTGAACGATCAATATAGAACTGCTCAGAATCCCCAGTCAACCAGCCTGCAAAACTTTTCTGTTGATTTTCCAAGAGGCTTATTCAGGACATGGAGCAAATTGAATCAAGTGTTTCAATCATGAATCCAAGATGCCCTAGAGCAGACTATGCAAGGACTGATTGCCGTTTGCCACTACTTGTTCAGAAATGCTGACTTCCATTATGTCCTGCTGCGTGAGATCCAGAGTGACCGGCTTGAATGGGAGTTCTCAGTCTACCGTCAATCAACTGGTACAAATTCTTTCATGACCACTGGGGATGTGTTCTCCGTATGCAAGCAGCGCATCATGAAATATGCTGCCATAAACACCCAGTTCATAGATGTTCACCCTGTATCGAAGGAACAAACCTGCTTGAGGATTGTAATTGATCTATAGGATGCAGCCTATATTGAGATATGCACCACAGATGTGACACTAACTGTGAATGAAGAGTACAGTGTGGCCTATGTGGCAGAGTGGCTTGAGACGAAATTTCAGACGATGTGGTCTTTAGCGCCGAGGAACCTCTTGTGACCAGTGAAATTGGGACTTTATCGAGACAGTGTCTAGAGGATCCCTGACAACTCCACATGCGTGCACTTTTGATCTTATCAGATGTGGACTGTATTTCATCAAGGAAGCCCGTCACCATTCCTGCTGCCAGATGAAACTAATGGAGATCCTGTCGACCCTAGCCAGCTTCACTGGGATTGACTCAAGACTTGAAAAACACTATGGTAAGGTCGCCAGTCAGCAAAAAGATGATGAGTACCAGCAACGAGTTATATTTACAATAGTATTTGATAAAAAGTTAATAAAAAGGGAAGCATAACAGATAACTATATTCTAATTAAGCCACAAGGTGCTTCACGAGGGGTTGGATGGACCGTGGGATATTTGAGCACAGCAATCTCATTCCTTAGAAAGGGAGATAAATTAAATTATTAACCAATAACTTGCTTCTACAGGCTGGGAACACAATGAAGTCGTGGGGTTAAAACCTTTAAGCAAATAAATAAAAGTGCGAAACTTAGGAATTTAAACAGTACTTTTAAGCAAACAAAATAAGTGTTAAATTTAGGAATTTAAACACTATCACATGGGAATCAACACTGTCAAAGGGTGAATTGATTAAGGTTAGGAGCAAACGGCACACATGGTTGGGATATAAGGAATGGGATAAAAGGATCAGTGGGTAGGATCTGTCGTTAAGGATAAAAGAAAAAGATGGGATGTGATAAGGGAAGGAGATGAAAGGCTGGGTAAGGATAATGATGATCTTAAAGTACAGACACCTTATTTGGATAAAAAGGACTCTGTTTCCTCCCTTGTGGAGAACGTGTCACAGGTCCTGCTCTGATGGTGGTTGGAGAGTGAAGAAGCTTGCCCATCCAAGTTATTCAGGTGGGCCCCCAATGGGGGGTGGGTTGTCATTGCCCTAACCGCTGTCCTATTGGTCATCAGCCTTGGTCTCGTCTCCCGACACCATACTCAACTCTTCTCCCTCCTGACTTCTCCTGGGATTCCCTTGTGGTGGCGTTATCGGCCATGTGTTCTTTGAAGATGTCTGAAATAAGACCTCAGGGGAGTAGAGGGGTATAGGATGGTTGGACAGGTGTTGAGGCTCTGGTTAGGGTCCCAACGCTTGTGGCATGTTGACCAGTCCTTGCTGGCGGGGCCTTTTGTTCGAGAAAAAATGGGGCAATGACTTTCGTGAATAACAGCCCCCCATTTTAGCTGAGATTTTGTTCTAAAACAGGATAAGAACACAGCAAGCAAGGTCTGATGCCAGTAGCCTTAGTGACTCCTCCCTCAGTGAGTCTCACCACGATAATGAATTAATTTTTAAGCTGCAACTAGGGTCATAATTTTACTTTATTTTGATAGTCTATTAACTTTAACTGCCACATAGAAGTAACCATGCTGGATTTGAGGGAACAGCTAAAAAATAAAAAATGCAATAATAGGTAAAATTAAGTGACCTAATGAAGTGGGACTCATAAAAATTAAAGCAAATGGACTAATCACAACATACAAATGATAAAATAAATACATAGAAATAAATTAAATGTAACTAATGAGGCCAAGATGGCTCCTCAAGTTTATCTACCTGGCGAGACACCAAGGACAATTAAAATTTTTTCATACAACCTAGATTTAGGTTTCCCAACCCTGGGATTGCAACCCCAAGTCGGGTCGCCAAGCGCTTTTCCTGGGGTCCCCGAAATCTCATAATATCAAAATAAAAATAAAAATTAAAAATAAGGCAGAACTCGCAGCAAAGAAAAAATATATAAATATATTTGTGGATTTTTATTCATCGATTTTTATATATCTATTCACATATAAATATAAAAAACTAAATCTTAATGGTGGTATCCCTGAGTGCCGTACGTGATTGATACGTGAACCAGGCAGCCACCTCAGCTGTACTGCCACAGTGGGGAACACTCTCTGCAGTTTGTTCTTATATCAGTAATTTGATGTATTTATACCTGTATAGTGATTCCGAATGTGCTACATAGGTTGCACTCAGTCTTTGTTTCTTTAAAATGCTTAATTACTCACGAAAAAGTGGTATGCCGACAGTAGAAACAATACTTACCTTGCTGACAAAGTATTGCACCACATTATGTCAGTGGATGATAGCCTATCATACTGTTCATAATTGAGTCTTCTAAAACCACATTGTACCCCCATCATATTTAACGAAAGAGATGGGCAAGGGAAGAGGAAGAGAAAGAGAAGGGCCAGGGAAGGAGGAGGGACCACTTTTTATGCCCTCTTCTCTTACATTTTCTTCTTTCCCCTCGCCACCCTTTCCTTACTCCTTTTCCCCCTTCCCCATGAAAAAAAAAAACAGCCATTGGCTACAACCTTAACATGATTTTTGGCTAGCACTTTCTAAGACTGAACCACGAATAGAGAAACTTATCAGCATGATCCAGGCCAAAGGCTCCCATTAAAATCAGTTTACCATTTAACAGAAAACCTTTATACTTGTACTTTGTTTTTGTGGAATGTGACAAAATATTATTCCAGAAGTGGGTTTTTTTTCATTAATATTAAGCCTTAAAATTCATAACACTATTATAAAATTTAATGATGTAATTTTTTTTTGTCCAACCTTATAGTACCTCGTTTATAGGATGATATTTACTGTCCCTTACTTTTACAGATAACAACTAGTAATATATAATAATACATATACAACTAAACTAGTGGGGTCGCATGCATGGCTTGAGGTGCATGATTGGGATCACCTGAAAAAGAGTTTGGGAACCACTAACCTAGATTAACCTACTGAATATGGCTACGTTACGATCATGGCACTGTGCATTGGGCACTATTGCCAGAAGAACACATCTGCTACTCTCTTATCTGAGTTCTTCAGGTGATTGACATTCCAGTTGTAGTTCTTGAGGTCTATGCCCCACCTCATGAGCCCTTTATTCCTATTACGTAGCTCAGTCAAGTAGGTTAGAGGGGTATGGTCTGTTAGGAATGTCAGTGGAAACTGGCACATCTAGTTGTCACAGCTTCGAGGCAGCACGTGAAATGATCGATCATTGTTAATCGAAAACGATTACCGCACTTACTCCGGGTCAGGGAACCTACATACTCCACCAACACAGGGAAAGGAATACCTGCGGATGGAACAGGTTGGAGAGGAGCCCTCGGCACTACCTGGTTTGGGTTACCGGCAACTTGGCACGGATGGCAGTAGGTTACTGAAGCCTTAACACTCTTCTGCAAGTCTGGCCAGAAGAAATGAGGCTGGAGAAGTTGGGTTGTGCGCTTCACCCCATAGTGCCCTCCCAGTCCCTCATGGGCCATTCATAGCACCGACAAGCGGGAATTACAGGGGACAACTACATGCTGGCGCAGGGCATTAGCAGGATCGTGAGGGTCTCGGGTGATTCTGATGAGCACCGCGTCCTTTTGCAGGAAGGTCTCCTTTGAGAGAATAATCATTTCTGTTTCGGCCGAATAGGCAGCTTCCCTGTAGTTTTTCAGCATCTCGTCCGACAGCTGAAATCTGATGGGCTCTGTGTGGCCCTTAGGGTCTCTGGAATGATGGGTGTTTCCCCTTTTGCCTCTTCTGAGACATCAGGCCTGGTGGTTGAGGCCACCCTATTGCCAGTGGTGGTCACTAGCACAGCTTCTTCCGAATGGACTGCTGGAGTATGAGGCTCAGACTCATTGCTGGAAGGGGGAGACTCCTGGCACTCTTTTGAGACCTCTGGCATAGAGGTGGAAAGCAGCACACCTTCACCAGGATTAATTTCTGGCATATGAGGCTCAGACTCACTGTTGAAGAAGAAAGACTCTTTGGGCCCCTCACTTAGCCAAGCTACCTCACCGATGACAATGTCAGCTAGACATTCGTCTTCCCTGTCAGGAAGCATCCTCATTGTTTTGGGCTCCAGCTTGGCAGCCTTCATGCACCTGAGGGGCATTTGCTGTGCACCCTTCTGGAGGTTTTGACCCAAGATTGAGTTGTAGCCCTCATGTCTGAGATCGCTCACTGCCCATAGTCCGCACATCTTACTAAGCTGGGGCGTGGATACCTTGAACTTCGCTGTAGAGAGTTCCTTGGTAATCCCTTCCAGGACCTGGACCTTCCTGCGATTGTCCTGCTGGATTTTGACAACATTGGTTTGAGGTGGCGAGTTTTTGAGCTGTGCCAATCGAATGCCCATTTCATGCTTCTTTAATACATATGATCTCTATTTCTCTCGCATACTGCATCCCTTCTTGCTCTGTTCTTCTTCGGGCATTGGCTTCATCTGTTAGTTTTCGGACATACCTTCGCAATGCGTCTCCCTTACCCTTGTCGTTCTGCCAAGTCCCCAAACGCACTGATCTCAGCAGCAGTCATTTTGCTAATTCCTGGGGAGACAGCGACCAGATCAAACTCATCTGCCTAAGGTACGGTGTTGACCGGGCAAGAAATTACATGGATGGGGAAGACGCTCTAGCCTACACAAGAGTCTCACACAAAAGATAGGATAAAGATGAAGCTGGGCAAAATACACAATGGCTGTAAAGAATACCTCTCAAAAAAGACCTATGACCGAATAGCAAACCTCGCAAATAATTAAACAGTAGCCTACTGTAACTTGAAAAACAGGTAGCACGCCAATTGGAGGGGGGAGGGGGCACGTAGGCTGCCTGTTTGCGTGCGTCCAAAACAATTCCACAGTTCCAGCTCCAGTGATAATATAATTTACTTGAAAAAGAAAGTAAGTTTGTCAAGTCACTAAAGACAGAAAAGGGGATATTTTACTTTAATAAAAATAATTTTAAATTACTGTTAGCGAATACTGGCAAGGTCGCCAGTTTGTTACGTCCGGCCTTGCTTTAGAACTTAGGGCATAAACAGAAACGATGGTAAGGTCTCCAGTCGGCAATAATACGAGGAATACCAAAAATACGTTATATTTACATTAGTATTTAATAAAAAGATAATAAAAAGGTAATCACAACAGATAACTATATTCTAATTATGCCACGAGGGGCTTCCCCGAGGGGTGGGGGGGTGAATGGACTGTGGGCGATTTCAGCAAAGCAATATCATTCCCTAGAAAGGGAAATAAATTAAATTATCAACCAATCAATTACTTTTACAGGCTGGGAACACGATGAAGTCATAAGAAGAAAACTTTTAAGGGTATAAAATAAAAGTGCAAAACTTAGGAATTTAAACACTATCACGTGGGAATCAACAATGTCAAAGGATGAATTAATTAAGGTTAAGAGCAAGTGGCACACATAGTTGGGATATAAGGAATGGGATAAAAGGTTCAGTGGGTAGGATATTTCGTTAAGGATAAAATGAAAGCATGGAATGTGATAAGGGAAGGATATGGAAGGCTAGGTAAGGATAATGAGGATCTCAAAATAAAGACACCTTACCTTAATAAAAAGGACTATGTTTCCTCCTTTGTTGAAAATGTGTCACAGGTCCTGCTCTGATGGTGGTTGGAGAGTAAAGAAGCTTGCCCATCCATTCCTAGGTCGAGTTAACCAGTTGTGCCCCCAATGGGGGGTGGGGTGTCATTGGCCTGACAGCTGTCCCATTGGTCATCGGCATTGGTCTCGTCTCCCGACACCCTTCGCAATTCGTCTCCCTCCTGACTTCTCCTGGGATCCAGTTGTGGAGGCGTTGAGCGGCCAAGTGTTCTTTGAAGATGTCTGAAATGAGACCGTAGGGGAGTAGAGGGGTATAGGATGGTTGGACAGATGGTGAGGCTCTGGCTAGGGTCCCAACACTTGTGGCATGTCAACCGGTCCTTGCTGGCTGGGCCTTTTGTTTGAGAAAATATGGGGCAAAGACCATCATGAACAACAATGTATATATATATATATATATATATATATATATATATATATATATATATATATATATATATATATATATATATATATATATATGCTCTACTTATACTTCTGTAGTTGATTAGAAGCGGCTGCATTTGTTGTTGCGTTATATTTTCATATATAGAAATATATATATATATATATATATATATATATATATATATATATATATATATATATATAGATACATATATATATATATATATATAGGGTGATGTGTTCACAACCCGGACAGTAAAATGAATAATATTCATAAAAAAAAAGTTATTGAGTTACAGGAGAGATTTTGTGCTTAAAAGAAAGTTTAACTAATGCCCCATCTTATGCTATGAGTTTCATATCTGTAGATATTATATTTTGGGTTTTACAGCCGTTTTTAAAAACCCGGACGGGGTTGTGGTCTCAACCCGGACGGATGTTTTTGTCCACCAAAAACACACTTAAACCAATGTTTTATATTTTTTCTTAGTAAAAAAAATCCAGAACATGACACTGAAAGGTGGAATAAAACAATTGGTAGCAAAATCTCAATGTAATACAAAAATATATATATTAAACAAAAATGGGAAACTGAATGACTTAAAACTAATGCATGTTAAAGTGAATGACTTAAAACTAATGCATGTTAAAGTGAATGACTTAAAACTAATGAATCTTAAAGTGAATGACTTAAAACTAATGCATTTTAAAGTGAATGACTTAAAACTAATGCATTTTAAAGTGAATGACTTAAAACTAATGCATGTTAAAGTCCCTCAATGGAGGGAGGACCTTGATGAGGTTTGCTTGTCGTTGGGTGGTCCCCGTGCTGACTGTGAGGACCCCCAACACCCTGCTGCGGTCGACACTGTCGACATCCCCGATGGCTGGGAAGTGGAAGGTGTCCTTCAGCAAGGGCGACCTTATCCTGAGGAAGTCCAACTGCAGCTGCTGCCCGTCTTCCTCCAGGGAAATGACCTTGCCCACAAAGTGGACAAGCTCCTCAGACCTCTTCCCCTGGAAGAGAAGCTGGACCAGGACAAAGTCACCCACCTGGGGGAAAAATGAAAAAAAAGAATGAATAGCCTAGCCTATGGAATGAATGAATAAGGAATTTGGCTTTAAAACCAAGCCATTCAGCTCGGCTACTAAATTTGACAATTATATAGAAATTTTCTTCTAGACTTAGGCTAGGCTACTTATGCAATAGATGAACATAATCTAGGCTAGGATAGCCTAGGCTACAGATTCTGAAATATGAAAAAAAAAGAATGAATAGCCTAGCCTATGGAATGAATGAATAAGGAATTTGGCTTTAAAACCAAGCCATTCAGCTCGGATACTAAATTTGACAATTGAATAGAAATTTTCTTCTAGACTTAGCCTACTTATGCAATAGATGAACATAATCTAGCCTAGGCTAGGCTACAGATTTTGAAATATTAAAAAAAAGTCCCTCACCTCTGGCTCCTTCTGGACGAATGGATAGGAGGCAGCATCAAACTCGAGCTCTTCTGCAATCTCATCTGAATATTCAGATGAGTCATCACAGAGTGCAGGATTGTCGATAGCCTCCTCATCACTGCTGCTCGCCTCAACTGGCTAAGACCTCCTCCTCTTAGCCGCCTGTCGTGCCTCCTGCCCTCTCTTCTTCTCCTGCAACCTCCGCTTCTTCTCCTCTCTGGCTGCTTTCTTCTCCTCCTTGTCCCACAGCTGGCTAAGAGCGTCCTCATCCTCAGTCAGGATGCAGGCGCGGATCTTCTTGCGCCCTCTAGCAGCAGGGCGGGGACGAGCCTTCGGGTAGGGCTGCACAGCTTCGGGAGTGACGTCGGGGATTGGAGGAGATGAAGGTGTTGGAGTTGGAGTCTGCCGAGGTTGGAGTGCTGCTTCAGGAGTGTTAGCCCTAGACGCTGAAGCAGAGAAGGCTGGTGACATCCTACCTATTCCAGATGGTCCAGGCTGAGGTTGGTCAGGCTCCGATGGAACTGGTGTCAAGGGTGCGGCAACAGTTTGTGGCAAATCATCATCATCATCAGGAGGGGCCTGCTCTGTGACTTCTGCCCCAGCAAACGCATCATCTGGAAAGATGTTGCGGTTGACGGGAAAGATGCCAGTAGCGCGAAACCCATTGGTGATGTTGGTGACATTACAAACCTTGTCCCAGGCCTTGCACGCCATCTCTGGCAACATATGTTCCGTGATAGGCACGTGAGGGTTTGAAAGTTTAAAATCGTCCTGAATGGATCGCAGGACAGACTTGAAGGAGCCAAAGACACTTACATCTAATGGCTGGAGTTTGGCTGTAGTATGAGGTGGCAGCGTGACAATTACGATGCCATGCTGTATCGCATACTCAACCACATGAATGCTCATGTGACACTCGGCATTGTCCATTATCAGCAGTATCTTATTCTCCACTGAAGAATAAGACACCTTATGGAGATGCTCGAGTGTCTGCACGAAACGCTCATGGTCCATCCAACCGTTAGCCTGCAAGAGCACTGTGGTTCCAGGAGTAGTCCCTCTCTGAAAATCAGCATTCATCTTCTTTCGTGCGATGATAAACACTGGAGGGAAACCATGCCCTGCAGCATTAACAATCCCCACGAAAGTCATATGATTGCCTCTCTCCCGAGCAACCTGCGAAGCAACAGGACGACCTCTCTCGCAAACAACCTTACATGGCTTCATCACAGTGGACAAGCCACTCTCATATATATATATATATATTTATATATATAAATATATATATATATATATATATATACATATATATATACATATATATACAGTATATATATATATATATATATATATTACTTCTGCAATTTACTAGAAGTGGCTGCATTTGTTATTGTTTGGTGTATATATATATATATATATATAATTATACAGTATATATGTATATATATATATATATATATTACTTATGCAATTGACTAGAAGCGGCTGCATTTCTTATTGTGTGGTGTATATATATATATATATATATACAATATCGTGCTTAAATAGAAATAAATTTCTACCTCATACTTGGGATCGAACCATATCATCTTCTAATGAAAGGCCAGACCACTCACAACCATACCACTAGAAACCATAAAAGAAGACGGAACCTAACTGCTAACATGTAGTTCAGAATTCACGTGGAGAGATATCAATCTCTTTCCAGCGAGTTCTCCCTGACTTCCCGCCCCACTTAATGACACAATTGATAGTAATTCATGTAAATTACCCCTAATGAGTCAATATGGGTAAATATCAACACAATATCGTGCTCAAAGAGAAATAAATTTCTACCTCATACTTGGGATCGAACCTTATCCCCTTCTAATAAAAGGCCAGGCCGCTTCCAGCCATGCCACCCGTATCCATAAAAGAAGTCGGAACCTAAATGCTAATCTGCAGTTCAGGATTTATCTGGTGAGACATCACTCTTCTACTAGAGAGTTTTCTCCGACTTCCCGGCCCACCAGGTGACAAAATTTATATTAATTCATTCAGAGAAGTAGTCATGAAAATGATAAGTTTGCAGTTGTTTTGGTTACCCCTTTCATGATGAGAACACACACACACACATTTATGCAGAATATCAGAAAATGTACTTGATCTATTCTTAGGCTCCATATGAAAGCACTGCATGCATTGTTTTTTTACATATTTATAGATTAAAAACAGTGATGTATGTATCAACTACTTATTTAGTGCTCTTCCCAAAAATCACTGTCATCATTTTTATCTGGAAAGAACACAGTACCTACAGTATAAGGCAAAGCTCAATTGTTATGACATCTTTAAAGTTTAATGATTTATGCACATGAAAATAACATTTCATATACCTTGTCTGAAGTAGTTGTTGAACACCTTTCTGGTGCATGGAGAAACTCTCAGTTCATTCAGAACATCAGCCGTGTCAAGGGGATGGTTGTGATTCCCCCTGATCATCATGAAGTATGGAAAGTCCCTTACATGTTCAGGAGATCTTGAGTGCACAATCTTGATCTCAACATCCATAAGCACCATGCAACTGTGAAAAAAAAACAGCAATCATTAACTCTACATAAAACTTTTCCCTAAAAAAAAGTCTTAAAATCAAAATGAAAACAATAATGCTGGAAAAAAAACTTTGTATAAAAAACTCCCCACAGGGTTACGCTAGTTTGACAGCTTTAGTTAAAATTAATTTTCCCTTAACCAATCCATGCTGTATCAGTTGGTATGGTGATATTAGTGAATACAAGGTTGAAATTTTTTTTTTGTAAGATTCAATTTACTTATAACAATTAGTTTAATTACTCTCTTGTCTTTACCTCTGCATTGCAAACTTGGAGAACTGGATGGAATTTTTTTTGTTTTTTGGGGGAAGGCAAATTAACATCAGATATCTAAGAAAATTCCCCTAAACTGGGGAATGCATAAGTAAAGTCTAAACTCATGATCATTCGGTTATTCACCAAATATATATATATATATATATATATATATATATGAAATGCAGTTCTAGAATGGTATCAACATTTATCTGTTTGTGCATTACTACTTAAGGTATTTCAAGGAAGTCTTAAAGAAAGTTCCCTAATTCAATTAAATTGTCCTATTTTTTAATGGCCATTTGTAACTCATTATGCCTCCCTTACTCTAAACCTCGGTTTCCTGTCAGTTCCCGAAGTTTTCTGTGCATAGCTAAGCTGCTAAAGTTATATAGCGCCCCTCGCTAAAGGTAAACTTAACCACAATTTTTTTTTGTGTGTGTGTGGTGGTATTCATAGTGGATGGGAGGTCATGCTGCCACTGTATGTGATTTACGGCAGGAAGGAATGCCTAAGCAATTATAAATACAATCGAACTGAGTACTGAGCAGGAAAGTTTCGGCCGCTATTACGAATGCTGTCGGACTATCCATGTATTGGTATTAAAAACGGGTGTTGTAATAAATGAATATATTTCTAACGTAATGCTAAAAGGCTATCTTGTTTGATTATTATTAAAAAAAAAAACATACAACATGCAAGTATATATACACATGTCTTAGCAAAATATGACGTAAAAATGGTATGCATTCCAATTAATTTTCTCAACTTTCAGATGTGGAATTATGAACAAAAATTGGCGGGATTAACAGTGTTACCACTCAACTAAACTTATTACACCATGTTAATTTTGTACAGCGTACATTAGGAAGGGAGAATACTCAATGGCATATACATATCATAAATATTTACGTTAATTGTTTGTAAAGTAGGCTTCGTTCAAACAGCTACAAGCGTGTTTTTAAAGGTTGTTTATACAGGTGTAGCTGATATAATGTAAAGAGGCGGAGCTTGGCCACGGATTATAGGCGAGGAGGCGGGGCTTGTATATACTACACCGGACTTCACTTGCCCGGCACACGATCGAGATGATACTGGCTGTAAATGAAGTGACTCTTAGACGACTCACAAGATTAATTTGTAGAATGTGGCACGAAGAGGCAAATCCTAATGAATGGGAGTTAGGAGTGTTGGTGGAAATAGCGAAAGAGGAGACCTGACTGGTTGCAATATTTACAGAGGAATAACACTTAGGTCAGATCTTATGAAACCATATAGTATTCATATTATATAGAGACTGCAGATAAATATTGATGCAAAGCTGAAAGATGAAGAAGCAGGATTTAGAAAAGGTAGAAGTTGCACTGACCAAATTTTCATTTTGTGACATGTTCTACAACAATGTGTAGAATAAAGGAATCCCTTTTTTATGGCATTTGTAGACTATGAAAAATCATTTGATAGTGTGCACCAGTCAATTATATGGGGAGTCTTGTGTTATTATAGAATTCCTCATTAATAGGTCAATTCATGTGCATAGCAAGTGCAAAGTTAATGTTAAAACACCACAGGATTTGCAATGCTTGCTTACCAGAATGCATGGAATATCACACGAGGTTCAGCTAAAGATAAATAGAATAAAATCAGAGATGATGAGACCGGAGTATGCAATGGAAAATGAAATAGCATTGGAAGAAGAAAGGATTGATTGGGTAGAATCATTTAAATATTTAGGAGCTATGATCTCCAATACAGGGTCTTTAGTGAAAGATTGATAAAAGCGGATCAGAGAATTGCTAGGTTAAGCAAAATTTGGGAATCAATTCGCCTGAAATTACATATAACAATCAAGCTATATATCAGTTTTGTGAGATCAGTTTTAGTCTATGGAGATGAGTAATGGTATGACAATGAAACAATCTACAATAGATTCAGTAGGTTTAAAAACAAAGCCCTCGGAAGGATTTTGGGAGTTAAATGGCAGACAAGGATTAGAAATGAAACTAAAAGAGAGATTACTCGATTGCCATATGTTAATGAAATCATGATGAGGGGTAGATGGCAATGGTTTGGACATGCTTTTCGCACTCCCCAAGAGAGATTAGTTTACCAAACGTTCAGTTGGACTCCACAAGGCACTAGAAGAGTTGGAAGGCTTTCAAGGCTCATGACAATGAAGCGAAACGTAGATGATGAATGGAGAATTATTTAATTAAAAACCCAATATAGAGACGACTGTTGAAATCTAACCGAAACCCTTTTCGTCTATAAGCGTAGCAGGAGGAAAATTTTACAGAAAAATGGGTAAGGTTATATTTCATCTTTTACTGAAACTTTTTACCTTAGAAATTCTTATGGTTTTGTTGAGAGAGAGAGAGAGAGAGAGAGAGAGAGAGAGAGAGAGACCAATGGGATTTACAGATAAATGGGCAAGGTTATATTTCATATTTTATTGATACCTTTTACCATACACATTTGGATGTTTTTTTTGGAGAGAGAGAGAGAGAGAGAGAGAGAGAGAGAGAGAGAGAGAGAGAATTTACAGATAAATGGGTAAGGTTAAATTACATCTATTACAGAAACTTTTTACCATATAATAAATTTGGATGGTTTCGGAAGAGAGAGAGAGAGAGAGAGAGAGAGAGAGAGAGAGAGAGGATTTACATATAACTTGGTTAGGTTTTATTTCATCTTTTACTGAAACTTTTTACCATATAAATTCGGATGGGTTTGTTTGGAGAGAGAGAGAGAGAGAGAGAGAGAGAGAGAGAGAGAGAGAGGATTTACAGATAAATTGGTTAGGTTATATTTCATCTTTTACTGAAACTTTTTACCATATAAATACAGATGGTTTGTTTTGAGAGAGAGAGAGAGAGAGAGAGAGAGAGAGAGAGAGAGAGAGAGAGAGAGACCAATAGGATTTACAGATAAATGGTTAAGGTTTATTTCATCTTTTACTGAAACTTTTGAAAGAGAGAGAGAGAGAGAGAGAGAGAGAGAGAGAGAGAGAGATTTGCAGCGAAATAAATCCCGTAATACGGCAAGTTTTCTATGCGTTTTTATCTTTTGAGTTATACACTCTATATCGGTAATAATGTGTCTATCGAGATTACGAAATACATTTACTTGATCGAACTGGTCATGTTTGTAATATTGAGATTGTATTCTAACTAATCATTTGTTTGTAGAGAGAGAGAGAGAGAGAGAGTGAGAGAGAGAGAGAGAGAGAGAGAGATGTGCTAACTCACACTCAAGGTGAAATCACACTGGACTTTCTTCACCAGCATCAAGCCATTGGGGCCTAAAATGGAAAACACCAAAGTATGTTGCTCGAGAGGTTAGCTTCCCAACTGGGAGCTTGACTTCAGATGCAAACAAAGAAAATGGCTGCTGCAGGTAGGACCTTCTCTTGCTTGGCAAAATGAGTCCAACAAGCACCATGAGCTAATAGAAACATCCTTTGTTCAGCCTGTGGTAGTTGTAAAATCCCGAAATTCACATAATATTCCTACAATACATATTACTTCAACACCTAGAAAGTTTCTGGGCGCCATGATGATGTCAGCTGATCATTTTGCTTCTCAAACCGCGAGATCGTAGTATGACGTTACAACACTTTAGCTCGCTATCATAGGCTGCAGGTTAGCGAAAACCCCGAGTTATATATATATATATATATATATATATATATATATATATATATATATATATATATATATATATAAATATATATATATATATATATAAAGAAAAAAGAACTCACACGATAACCTAGTCGTTTTATTACTTTCTTTAAACGTCAGTGTTTCACATAATTTTTTCTTATCGTTATTACATATATTTGTATCATGATGAAAAATAAAAAGCTTAGCCATGATAAGCAACATATAGTAAATATCAAACTTCCTTAGAGGGAAGTTAGTATTAATATCTATGAGCAATGACGGACACTATGCTTCTTAACATACTAAATCCTACGTTTTTGAGTCACCGATGACCGCGGAGTAATGTTTCAGTTAATATGGTTATGGTGAGTACCCAAATTTAGTTGTATTTTGTAACCTGTTAATTTTAAGTGAAACTGTTTTATAGTTACTTTCTTCAATTGTTTCTGTGTTTTGGGAAGTTCACTTTATATTTGATGGAGGGGGAGAGAGGCGACTATGTTATTCTAAATATATTCGGCTTCTGAAAAAAAATCACACGATAGGAGTGGCAATGTGAATGGAATAGGTAGGTCTTTTTCTCTCTTCGACTGGAATGTGAATTATTGGTGCAGAATTTACGTAGAATTTTTACGGTGAAATCATTTCCACTGCGGTAAGGACAGTCACTATGTGGCTTACTTCAATGCAATTAAATTGGTCTCAGACACGTTCTTATTCATACCTGGGGTTTTGTGAGATTTCATCAACACACTGGCCAATTGCTGAGTGGTGTTGGTGGGAGACTTTTTTTCTGATGGCTCACGGAAAACCAACCTAGTTTGGTTGGCCTTGACTAATACAGCTTTGCTGAACAAGACGATACACAGACCTTTTTACCATGTTGAGATATTCCTACTGAGAATATATATATATATATATATATATATATATATATGAAGTTATAGATCAAGAAATACTTAGACGAATATCGGTCAATGTTTTTTGTGAAAAATGATTACCAATCAATACTCGAATACTACTGTTACTGATAATAACATCAATAAAATAGTGTGGTTTATGATATAATGCAGATATATTTCTTTATAACATCTTTCTAAAGTAGGGGCTTCTATTTTTAGGTTTCATTTCTTTATATAATTATACTAGAATCTCTCAAATAATGTATCAGTATTTTGTATCCTCTATGAAAAAAAAAACTAGTTATATATGCGCCATTTAGTCAGGATAAGCTATCAATCACGCTAATGCAATAGATAAGGATAAACCTCAAATACCGTGATAACATTGCAATTCAGCCTCAATCTATCCATTAAAATTTCATTCTATGAATCCTTATGTAAGAAAAATATTATTTTTTTTTGTATCTACTTCAATAAATTTGCAGCTATATTTATTTTCTTTGCAGAGCATAAGTATATGCTCCATTTGATTTGAGAATTAACCTTCTCTGATAGTCGCCCCTGTCCCCCCCCCCTTTTTTTTCATGATATCTGTGTAACCGGAATCCTGATTTATTAAATCTCATATTGCAGATGTATGATGTTGACCATAACATCTCTCCTCCACATAACGATTCTCCCGTTGTGACATGAATGTATATAACATCACTTAGAGATTTCAGGAAAGGACAATGAATGTATTACGGTTTACTTTTGTAGTTAAACGGGACAGGTTTGTTTGCCTATTAAACACTCCTCTCTAAGCGTCTGTTTAACAGACAAAAAGATAAACAGACAAACAGAAAGTAACAAGGGTCTAAGGTCATAGAATAATAATAGAGGACTCACAAGGTAAATGAATCTTGTTTTCATAAAGTACTTGGTTCACTTTTCTCATTACTCCGAATTTATTGTATCAACTGCTCGTTTTGCCTTAAGGCTTATCGATTAAAATTTTCGTAATCTTTATAGAGTAGTTTGAAAATTAGTGAGAAGTTGAAGGCAAGTATTGTAAACAATAAAATGAACTAGCAGTCTCATCGTAAAGGGCTTTATAAAAGGGGTCTGTGTGCGTGTTCCCAATGGGCGTGGGCCTGTTTGCATGCGAGACGCATCTAGAAAATTAAATTGTAATTATACGTCAAGATAGAAGATTTGTGAGCATTCAACAAATATCCTATAAGATAACATTGTTTTTTACATATCATGAGTACGTAAACCATTGTAGGCTTTATTTGAACAATAAGTGTCCTTGCTAAGCTGTGGTTAAAAGATCTGGAAATTATCTTAACAAAGACACAAATAAATATCTGTGGGTGATATTTTTAGTGGGAAAGAGCTGAGTTGCTTTCATAATGTATATCTTTTATCTGCATCAGATTTTCTTCACAGGTAAGTGTCTACATTAATCATATCTTTTATTTACTTATTTTTTTTTCGTGTTATTACACCATTATTTCATCAATCTCGTTTCTTTTTCTGTATCTATGTAAATCAAACCTTTATAACTATCTTGTTATATAAT
>NC_090728.1:19258441-19268441 GCF_036898095.1 Palaemon carinicauda | reverse complement strand
TTTATTGCTCCGAGGGCGTGTGGAAAAAGCCATCGTTACTCAAAGCCTCCGGCTACTTCCTTCCATTATTCTGAATTGCCAGGTGCCTATATGACCCAATCCCCCATAAGGAGCTACAATGGCCAAACGAGTCTCAACACAATCGACAGTATTGTAATACTCTCGATTGTGTTGGGAGCTATACAGAATTTGGAGGAAAGGCTCTTGTAGGATTCTATAGTTGCAAGGTGTCGTAGGATAATTATATCACAAAGGCCTAGCTCAATGAATATCCTCCAAAATGGAAGAGTTTTACTTATGAACGGTTTGAAACGCTCTGCAAATTCATCGGAAAAGTTCTCCATAATCCTGGTAGAATTACTCCTGTAGTTTCAGTTGCTAATTCTTTTTTCCAGGTGTCATTACATCACACCTCTCTGTGTTGTAAGTAGGGCCAGACCCAGAAATGTCATAGTTTTCTAAGCATCTTCTTAAACTTACGTTATCGTTCCTTCATACACTTTAGAAATTCTGCAATCTGGTAACGTGATAAACAAAAACCTCCTTTTCTAATTTACGGCCAAATTAGTTATCAGGTATAATATTTAGCAAATCCATGTTATACATGTTCGTCTGAAATAAATCCCACGATAAGAGTGAAAATGTGGATGGAAACAGGTAGATCTTTCTCTCTCTTCGACTGGATTGAGAATGATTGGTGTCGAATTTACCTGGAATTTATATGGTGAAATCATTTACACTGTTGTAAGGACAGTCGCTATGTGGCTTGATTATGATGCCATTAAATTGGCCTTAGACACGTCCTTATCTAAATCTGGGGTTTCAGCATTTTTCATCAGCATACTGGCCAATTTCCGATTGGTGTTAGTAGGAGACGTTTGTCTGATGGATCACAGCAAACCAACCTAGTATGGGTGGCCTTGACTAGTACAGCTTTGGTGATCAAGACGATACAGAAACCCTTTACCACGTTGATACATTGATACTCAGTTACATATTTTTCAATATATATAAATACACACACACGCATATATATATATATATATATATTTATATATATATATATATATATATATATACAGCGTGTGTGTGTGTATTTATGTATATTGAAAAATCAAAGGAATTTATGTTCAAATGGAATAAAGTTATACTCCATATTAAGATCGAACCCTAGCCCCTTCTAACGAAATCAGTCTTAAAATCAATCAAGGCTTTAGCTACCAATCATACCAGCAACAGATTCACCTCCCAGCGGTGAAAAAAATAAATGTAACCAGTAAAACCCAACCAATAAGTGTTAGTGATGAAATTGTCATGAAATTGCCAAGTGTTACAAACTTACCAATTAGCTGTAATGGTGAAGATATATTCTAGGTACAAATCCTAATTTTGACCGGATTAAATACAGCAGAGTCAGAATCCAGTCGTGTATTTATCTACATACGTATGCGCTAAGTTGAGCTACACTTATTTATATCGGTGCCGTGATGTGAATTCTTGGTAGAGAAAAAACATTTATCATTAAAGGAGTTTATCTATGGGTCTGATAATCCGCGGGAATGCGAATAAGTGTTAACATGTATTTCCGATTTATTTGAGAAAAAAAAAATTACGAGTGTTAGTGATAAAATTGTTATGTAATGGCCAAGTACTAAATACTTACTAAAGGCGGAAATGGCTTGAGATACAAACGAGGTACAAATCTCAAATATTACAGGATTAAATGGAGAAAAGTCTGTCAGAGATCCTGTGGCAGAGCAAATTCGATATTAAATTGTGTTTGTGGCTTTTTTGGAATTGAAAATCATAAGAGTTAGTGATAAAGTTATCCTGAAGTGCCCAGTTCATATATACTTACCAATCAGTTGTGATAGTGGAGATTAATTGATATCGATTGTGAGAAGAAATCCTGATTTCCAATGAATTAAATACGGCAACGTTGGAATCAACTCTTATTTTTCTTTACAGTCGAATAAGTGGAGTTTTACTGTTTACACTTGGCAAATTCTTTATGAGTCTAAGATCCCAAGACAGAGCAACTTCGATATTTAGTGAATATGTGGCTTATTTATAAATACGAACATCATGATTGTTCATGATGAAATTTATATACATGATTACACACACACACACGAGTGTATATATATATATATATATACATACATATATATATATATATATATATGTATATATACATATATATATATATGTATATATATATATATATATATATACACAAAAATACTGTATGTGTGTATACCTAGTTAATCATAACACACACACATGTATATATATATATATATATATACTGTATATATATGTGTATATATGTAAATATATATATATATATATATATCTGTGTGTGTGTTATGTCTAACTAGGTATACACACATACAGTATTATATATATATATATATATATATGTATATATATATGTAAATATGATATATATATATATATATATAAATATATATATATAAGCATATATATGTATATATATGTATATATATACATATATATGTATATATATACATATATATCCATATATATATATATATATATAATCATATATATAGTATATATATAAATATATATATACACACACACACACATATATATATAATATATATAGTATATATATATATATATATATATATTTATATATATATATTATATATATACATATACATATATATATATATATATATTATCATCATCTCCTCCCACATTTATTGACGCAAAACGGTCTCGGTTAGATTTCACCAGTCATCTCTATCCCGAGCTTTCATTTCAATACTTCTCCATTCTTCATCTCCTAATTCTTGCTTTATACATTTCAGCCATGTGAGCCCTGGATTTTTCAACTCTTCTTGTGTGTGTGTGTATATATACTATATATATATATATATTTTTATATATATATATATATATATATATATTCATTATTTATAAGTGTTCGTGTGTATATGGTATATGCATGGGTTTACATGCTTGTATGTTTATGAATGGGTATTCAATTTTTTATAAGTAATGGATTGTTTTATTTTCTTTTTATATAATTGCCTACCTGTAATTAAATAAAATCAAATATGAAATTAGCATCTACCAACCTTCTTGCAATATATATATATATATATTATATATACACACACACACACATATATATATATATATATATATATACATATATGTAATCTTTTCGAAAATCAATAATCCCATTAAATATACTATTCACGAATTGACCTGTAGAAATACAGGACATCAACTCGGTAGTGTTTATTACATGTAATCAGATATACCGTTCGAGTGAAACGATATATCTTTATAGATTCTATAACTGAATTAAAAGAGGTATATCCACTTCAAAAGTACACAACAGAACTAAAACTAACCCTTTGTAAGATTACGAGCTACGTTATAAAATATGATGATTATCTGAGGTAATATAATGTTATCTGAGGATTTGGCTTTGTTATTGGAATATTAGAGATTTTGTATCAAGTAGAGTAACTAGGTGAGAAGATTATGGACAACTTTAAATTATTGGGACAGACCCTCAATCCTGTGAAAAAAAAAATTTACAATCTACTCAAATTTTTTTTGAAAAATCAGGATAACTAAGGAGAGGAAAGTAGGGAACACAAAAATAAACTTTTATATACAGTGAACTTGTAGCTTGAGGATTCAATTATGATTTGTACGTCTAAAAAGCTAATTTTTTATATTTTTCCTATTCGGTTTTGAAATTTATTCTATTAGCTATAAAACTTAGATTACTGAAGAATACATTCCATAACGTGGAAATATCATTAATATAACACAGCTAAACCATGTTGATAGTTATATTATTTGTTGTTTTTATTGTTATTATTAATCTTCTTATTCTTCTTTTTCTTCTTCTTTTTATTATTATCATTATTATTATTATTATTATTTCTTGGTAGGAGACCCTCCTTCAAACAGGTGGAGTTAAATACTATGGCTGCATCGGCAGAATTCAATTTCTTGTCCAATTTCTCGATTCTTCGGACAATTCTTTTTTCAGGATTGCTACATTCAGCTAGCAAGTTGGCGAAGCTCATCAGGGTGAAGGATACAAATCAGGTTAAGGCTGGATGTAATTAATACAAGTACAAGACAGTAATACTCGAAAATTACAGGTAAAGTCAGGAGTGGGATGCCACGCGTTTCGGAACAGCTTGCTCCCTCTTCAGGCGAGAAGTGAGGCTCTGGCTAGATCTGGGTCCTTATATATCCCGGCTCTGGTTCGTAGAGAGGGGCCTCGAATTTTGATTGGTCGAGCGGAGGTTGTAAGTTCGGGTGGCAGATGTACGACGAGCTCGGCTCGGCCTCCCAGGTTGAGAGGTAGGAAGGAATCCTGAATCCTGATTGGTCAGGACGCGCGCCCGAGCCAGCCAAAAAGTCAAGCAGGCTCCTCTCTCGCTCAGTGGACTGGGCTGAGAGAGGTATCCGAGCTCCCTGATTGGCTGAGGCGCGCGCCGAGACGGGCTCAAAGTCAGTCAGCCCATTCCTACGCTCAGCAGGCTGAAATTCCGGGCCATGTTCGCCGCCAAAATCAGCATTCGGCCAGACGATTTATCCATTTGTAGGGGTGTCAGGATCGGGATTGTCATCATTCTGGGGTCTTTGTTCTTGGTTCCTAGCGTTGGTACGTCGACAGGATGGTAGGAGAAACATTTCTTGAGTCGTATTCAACGCTGGTTTCTCGTTCTGAATTATTATTATTATTATTATTATTATTATTATCATTATTATTATTGTTATTATTCTACTTGGAAAAAGAAGGATGCCTTTAAGCATATATATATATATATATATATATATGTGTGTGTGTGTGTGTGTGTGTGTATATGACTGTGTGTGTGCGTGTGTGTGTGTGTGCATATACTATACACACACACATACACACACACACACACATATATATATATATATATATATATGTGTGTGTGTGTCTGTGTGTGCGTGTGTGTGCTTATACTATATATATATATATATATATACATATATATGTATATATATATACATATATATATATATATATATATGTATATATATATATATATATATACATATATATATATATGTATATATATATATATATATATATATTTATAATATCTGGGCCCCCAAAAAATATGTTACACGATGGCACGTGACTGGGAACCCAGTACAGTATATGATATTATATATATTACGGCTGGCAAGTTAGTCAGCCTCTCGAACTCCAAACTCCCATGTTTGCTTTTACTTAAAACTATTACATTTTAAAACATCAATACACGAATTCTGAAACAGGTAAATAACTCTAAGACTGCAATATATAAAACACTGAATATCCTAAGGTCTCTTAAGTACGCTTAAAACAAAACTGGGTAATTACTCCTAAGTATTATTGAAAAATTTACCATGGTTCTTAACAGGATTCAATCGGAATCTGATTGTAAAAAAAATGCTCCTTGGAATAATATATTCTTTACAAAAATGAATATATTCTATATAAATTACAACACTTTAACCTGGATAGGTACGCTCCTCAGACACGCCTTTAAGGGTATACTCGGACGCGCGCGACCCCGACGCCAAAAAAAAATTCTTGAAAAATCAGTTTTTGCAGTAACCTCCTTTTTTCTTTTGCCAAAAAAAACTTCAATGAATGCTTAAAACAACTGTAAAGATAAATACTACTCATCTGCAGCAACACTATTTATTATAAATATTTTAAAAAATTAAGTAGAAAAAAAAAGACCTTACATAAAAATTCATAAAAAAAGGTTTATACATATATACACAAATCCTTTTAGGAATTGATTCTTGAATGTTTAGGACACATCTTGATGTATTTTGGATGAAGTCAGACCCATGGAGGTGTAGATCTGAAATGAGAAAAAAAGGGTAACTTTTTTTGGCCAAAAAAATTTGTCCAAATTTCATGAATTTTTTTGGGTACCCAAATGAAATAAGAAGTGGCTAATTTTTTTAGGGAATAAACATATGTTATCCTAAAATAGAAATATGTAAACAAATCTTCATTATTTTGTAAATTACATTTATATCAGGGGCCATATCTAAAGGTAATTTTTTGAGTACTTAGAAATTTCGTAAAAAAAATACATATATTTAATATATAATATGATATTTATGCAGGTAAAAATATACCAAAATATCACAAATTCTATAGGGAACAAGAATATATATAGATAGGGCAACTTACGCTTCGGATATGTCCACAAAATGGCCGCCAACCACACTGACTCAGACTCCCTAATCTGCCACTTGAAATGTAGGAAGGGAATATCAATTTCAAGGTGTTATTTACTAATCTAATTATTCTTGGATATGCATAAAAATTGTAAGGTGGGTTGCTGGATAATTGTCGATTATTTTACGACTATAAAATTAAAATTCTGACCCAAAAAAATTTTTTTGAAGGGAAATAAAAAAAAAAAATGTAAAACAATATAATATTTTAGCTAAAAAAATTTGATGATATTCAATCAAAAAAGAAGTAAACAAAATTTTCCGACAAATAAACATCTAGAGGAATCATTACTCTGTGATAGTTCCTTAGTACGTAGTAATTTTGAAAGAAATGGGAAAAAAACGAAAAAGTGGCAATCGCAGGAAAATTGAAAACATACCTATATATACGCCATATCTGCCTAAAAAAAAAGATAAGCATGGGTAGCCAGATCATCTAGAAACACTTTCCAACACTATAAAAATATGAGTTTTGCGACGCTACTTGCCAATTCCTTACGGTAACATGACTAAGCAAAAAAATGCAAAACAAATAAAAGGGGCACTCGCAGAAAAATGGCTAACATTCTAATATACGGCATTTCAGAAAAAAAAATTCAGCCACGTGCTAGGCAAACCATCAAGGCACATTTTCCGACAAATAAACATCTAAATGAATCATTACTCTGTGATAGTTCCTTAGTACGTAGTAATTTTGAAAGAAATGAGAAAAAACGAAAAAATGGCAATCACAGGAAAATCGAACACATACCTATATATACTCCATATCTGGCTAAAAAAAAAAGATAGGCATGGGTAGCCAGATCATCTAGAAACACTTTCCAACACTATAAAATTATAAGTTTTGCGACACTACTTGCCAATTCCTTACGGTAACATGACTAAGCAAAAAAATGCAAAACAAATAAAAAGGGGCACTCGCGGAAAAATGGCCATTCTAATATACGGCATTTCAGAAAAAAAAAAATTTCAGCCACGTGCTAGGCAAACCATCAAGGCACATTTTCCGACAAATAAACATATAAAAGAATCATTACTCTGTGATAGTTCCTTAGTACGTAGTAATTTTGAAAGAAATGGGAAAAAACGAAAAAATGGCAATCACAGGAAAATCGAACACATACCTATATATACGCCATATCTGGCTAAAAAAAAAAAAGATAGGCATGGGTAGCCAGATCACCTAGAAACACTTTCCAACACTATAAAAAAATAAGTTTTGCGACACCTCTTGCCAATTCCTTACGGTAACATGACTAAGTAAAAAAATGAAAAACAAATAAAAAGGGGCACTCGCGGAAAAATGGCCAACATTTTATTAAACGCATTTCAGAAAAAAAAATTTCAGCCACGTGCTAGGCAAACCATCAAGGCACATTTTCCGACAAATAAACATCTAAATGAATCATTACTCTGTGATAGTTCCTTAGTACGTAGTAATTTTGAAAGAAATGGGAAAAAACGAAAAAATGGCAATCACAGGAAAATCGAACACATACCTATATATACGCTATATCTGGCTAAAAAAAAATAGGCATGGGTAGCCAGATCATCTAGAAACACTTTCCAACACTATAAAAATATAAGTTTTGCGACACTACTTGCCAATTCCTTACGGTAACATGACTAAGCAAAAAAAATGCAAAACAAATAAAAAGGGGCACTCGCGGAAAAATGCCCAACATTCTAATATACGGCATATCAGATAAAAAAAAAAAGACATGCACGTGTTAGCCCAACCATCAAGGCACACTTTCTAAGACATAAACATGAAAAAAAAATCAATAATATACGGCAATTCCTTACTACGTAGTAAATTTTTACAAATATTGAAAAAAAAAACAGAAATTGGCAACCGCAGTTAAATACCCAATATACCAATAACTACGTCGTATCTGACAAAAACAAAGTCACGCATGGGTAGCCAGATCATCTAGACACACTTTCCAACACTAAAAAAGCAAAAGTTTTACGACACTATTTGGCAATATCTTACGGAAAAATGACTAAGCAAAAAAATGCAAAAAATGAAAAAGGGGCACTCGCGGTAAAATGCCCAACATTCTAATATACGGCATCTCAGATAAAAAAAAAAAGACATGCACGTGTTAGCCCAACCATCAAGGCACACTTTCTAACACATAAACATGAAAAAAAAAAAAAATCAATAATATACGGCAATTCCTTACTACGTAGTAAATTTTTACAAATATTGAAAAAAACAGAAATTGGCAACCGCATTTAAATACCCAATATACCAATAACTACGTCGTATCTGACAAAAACAAAGTCACGCATGGGTAGCCAGATCATCTAGACACACTTTCCAACACTAAAAAAGCAAAAGTTTTACGACACTATTTGGCAAAAAAAATGAAAAAAAAATGAAAAAGGGGCACTCGCGGTAAAATGGTCCTCGTGGTGATGAACGACATTTTAACTAAAAAAAAAAATCATGCATAATAACAAAATAAGTCACTGGAAAAAAAATTAAATAGAATCAAAACGTAGAAAGAGACCAAAAATGTTACGATATCAAAATTTTGTATTAACTTAACTTGAAGTATTATATCTGAATAATCCTAAAACTAAGAAAAAAAACAATGCATGCAAATTATACAAAAGCTTTAAATTAAATCTGAATAATACAATATTCAGGTTTGACACTTAATGAAAAATATATAACCAGATAACAATACCAAACTCTAATCTTCCTACAGGGCTGTTCACAAAAACTTTATATAATGCCAAACGCTCACCCTAATACAATCAAATTAAAATCACCGTTTCGTCTTACGTATTTTATCGACACACTTAGGAGAGGACACACTAAAAGTACTGAACTCTTTCAACAACAGTACGCTGGGATGCGTGGGAGAGTGAAAGAGGTGAAGAGATGGCAATCTTAAGGCTGGTAATCTCTAACTATCTGAAATGTAAACGTGGTGTCCTCTTATATATGAAATTATGCTACTTCCAGAACCTTCCAGGACTGAGGTTTGGAAGCGTGGGACACAAGCATGGCTTCAAGAGTTGCTAAGTATTGGTCTCCCGAACGCTGTACTCACGCCACGCCAGATGGCTCCCTCTGGTAGCTAGCTTCATCCACTCTTTGTCCCTGAAATAAAAAAAAGGTAACATCCTATCACAAGGCCTTCGTAATGTTTCTAAAGCACGTGGTAGAAAATATTCTAAGGCACATGTTACTGAGTATTCTCTATCAAACATGATGGAATATATCATAAAATATAAGAGAACATTACCTAAACCCCTGTTCATATCTTGCACGAATCCCACTACACTCTCAAATAGATTACGTAAGATACAAAATACAGGAAATATTGAATAAATTTTAAGAAATGATTTAAATTTCCATATACTTATTTGAATAAAGAATACAGTGAAGTTAATGACGAAGGTCTTATGTAATTTACATATAAATCTTAAGTATACACAAGAGGAGCATATTTTATGGGCTGGGTATCATCTCTTCAATTCAAAAAGGAAATATAAATAAAATTATGAATGAACTACTATATTTACTCTACACTAGATCATGATAATATAAAAGAACACATTTTATCTTTAATTACTCCACTACCATGAAAAAATCTTCATTCACCAGTGACACTGAAAATATGGAAATCCAACATTTGTGTACAAGTAAATCATATTTTTTGTGATATAATATATATATATATATATATATATACACATA
>NC_090728.1:19248441-19250941 GCF_036898095.1 Palaemon carinicauda | reverse complement strand
GGTGGTCTTGCAATTATCAAATTATGCATCAGAAACTTGGAGCCTTACTAAACCTTGGAACATAAGCTAGCTGTAACACAAAAAGCTATAGAAAGACTAATGATGGGAAAAACACTAAGAGACAGATATACAGCAACATGGATTAAAGAGCGAACTAAAGTAGATGATATTTTAATATGTAAGCAGGAGAAATGGACATAATGGACATGGGCAGGGCATATAATGAGAATGATAGATAAAAGCTAGACATTATGAATAATATTATCTGGTTACTAGAGATTACAAAGAAAGCAACGGAACGAAGATAAGTTTATTTAGAAACATTCATTTACAAAAACCATTAGAAATAATTCTTAAACCACCTTACCCTAACACAAATAACATTTTTGAAAGTTTCAATAAAACCTAATTTAAAACATTGTTAAAACTAGCTACTACTACATCTATATTCTTGTTTGATGGCGCGTTATATGAAGAGGTAGATGGGGTAGCAATCGGATTGCATTGTGGAATAACCTTAAGAAATGTACTTTTATGTTAATGTGAAGGGAAATGGCTGAGTGATTGTCTCGTAAAACAAAATATTTTTACTTTTCGAAAACTCGAACCATGTAAACCAGTTTTTAGATTATTTTAATTTAAAACACCTAACTACAAAAGTTATACATGTAAGTGAACAGAATTATACTTTGCCTCTTTCGATGTCCTATTTCTTTTTGGTAATATCATACCTTTTAAACTTTCGTATTTCAAAGAAAAACAAACTTCCATAGGACTTAGTTGTTACTTTTTTAAGTTCAGAGCCCCAAATGTACTAAATTAACACATTTTTAAATTCCTGTATATAGATATGGCTACGTATGTTCAACTTATCTGAGATTTCACGAGGAAGAAAATTTTTTTAAAGCATCAATTGTGTCATCTGGTGAGTTGGAAAGTCGCAGAAAACTCGTTGGTAAGAGTTTGATGTCTCGCTGGTAAATCCTGGATTGCAGTCAACAGTTAGGTTCCAACCTCTTTTGACCCTCCGGTGGGATGGTTGGGAGCGACCTCGCCTTTCATTCGAAAGGGTTAGGGTTCGATCTCAGTGTGAGATAGAAATATATATATATATATATATATATATGTATATATATATATATATATATATATACATATATATATATATATATATATATTTACTAATAATCATTTTTTTAACAATGGTTTGGATATTGAGCATATCCCAATAAGACGATCACAGCATATCATGCTCTAACTTTTAATTTGTGGGGGCGGGGGACCTATCATTTCAGTATATTCCCCGAACATCAGTGGCATCTGAAATATACACAATAGGCGTATTAAGGCCAGTCCAGACGATTTAGCATTACCCGGATGCACAAGCGGGAAGATTGGCCGTGAACAAGTTTACCCCTTGTGCCTCCTAAACTCAGGCAAATTCACTTGTTGTTTGTTTAGTGATAGAACCAGGCACTGTCCGTGACCGGTAATATTATGCCACTACCAGACAAACAAGGTTTCCCATAGAGGCAACGGGGAGAAATTATCATTATTCTCTGTAGTGTTTGACAGACACGTCTGCCTCTGCTTCAGCAATGGATCTGTGGACGAGTCCTAATATTCCACATATAATAGAACTTTAACGGCAACACCCTTCCTATGAGTCTAAAATTCATTTAGATCATTAGATATAGGCATACGCATTCATGACATTAAAAAGAGAAGATGTTGTTAATACTAAAACTCTTATGTGGATATGTCTTTTCCGTCAATTAGAAATTCATCTTACACCTGAATAGTTCCAGAGCTTGCAAGATCTTTCCAGATAAAAAATTTAGCAGTTTAGGAAATATCCATGGAAAAGTTGCTTTGAACCAAAGAAAAAAGGTTTAAAGAAAAAGTTTTATGAACGTTGAATAAGTTTTTTTTTTTTATCATATATACTATGCGCTAGAGAAAAAAAGGGTTATACAAAACAAGTTACTCTTTTTCTATATGTCCATAGTCCTTAATTTGTATCATGTCAAAGTGTTTCCCCAAAAATTCAGTTTTGCTTGATGGAAAAAATGACGGGATTTCTTGAATTACTATCCAATTAATATGATTTTCTTGACTTGCTTTTTAGGCTAGTCTTCAAAACAGTATGGCATGTTACTCCGTTGTTTTTCATCTATAGGAAATTTCACTTGTTACTTACTCTAATAGTAGAATTATATCCTAACGTACTACCTTGGATCCCTCTCTCTGGTTATGGCTCATTGTTCTTTTGCCTAAACATACACCGAATAGTATGGCCTATTCTTTCCACACTCTCCTCTATCCTCATACACCTAACAACACTGAGATTACCAAACAATTCTTTTCTCTTGGTATGAGTAGATGAGACACTTTAGCTATGGTAAGTATCTCTTCTAGGAGAGGGACACTCCAAAATCAAACCATGGTTCTCTATTTTTGGATAGTGCCATAGCCTCTGTACCATGGTCTTCCACTGTCT
>NC_090728.1:19230941-19233441 GCF_036898095.1 Palaemon carinicauda | reverse complement strand
ACCAAACCCCTCATCTTTAGCTCACAGTGATTGTGAGGATGCATTCTTACAGAAAATTCTAGAAACTATCGAGTTTGAGCGGGACTCGATCTCCATCCAGCAGAATGCTCGGTATAGACGTCTGCAATAGGCCGCCAAAAGCATCATATTACTCTTTTGAAAATAACAATAAAGCTATTGCATAAAAGTACATGTTTGTGATATTTAGAGCTTTATGGTGTATCTCAAATTAGTTGACTGGACTCATATTATGAACTCGGTTGAAGCATTTGTTGGGGAACACTTCTAGAAGGAAAACTTCTTCGGAAAATATTCCTCTAGAGTAAACAATATTAAGTCATTAACAACATATTAATTTGTTTCTTTTTTCACATCCAGTAGGGAAACAGAGGAAAGAAAATTTTCCAGCAGAGAATCATAAAAATGCAATGACAACTGTTTCCCTTTTCCAAGACAAAATATCAATGTACTCGTCTTTCCCAACTTTATTCAAGTGGAATACTGGAAACTTGTTGAGATAACAACTACACAATTATACTCCAGGATGCAACTTGCTTACTATTGGGATTGTTCGCTAAACTATAAACTGATAAAAGTAGTAACTTATAGTACTGATTTTATAAGGAAGTAGCTTTGTGAATTATATTTAAGGCATTTACATATGCCATGATATTATCTTGCACTAAATTGATTAGGCTAATCTATTTATTATTCGGGGCTAAGATATTCTTATTTATTTTTTTTCCATATTCACTGAACTTATCAATGATTTGAGTTTTGTAAGTGTATTTGATATCATCCGATTCGTGCCCTATTCCGTCTCGACCTTCCATTTGAACGTTTAGAGGTTTCCCATGAAGAGCAGAAGCGAGGAACAGTGACATTGCCCTGGTTAGCAGGACAATGGCCTAAAGACTGGCCACATATCCATCTGAACCCCACCCAAACGAGACCCAAAGAGGGCCAGGCAATGGATGCTGATGAATCAGCCCGTAGACCTGAAGGCTCCACCAAATCCCTCATCTTTAGCACACAGGGATTCTGAGATTGCAGACAATACTACAAACTATGGAATTTAAGCAGAACTCGATCCCTCGTCCATCAGACTGCTAGGTATGGACGTCAGTAATTGGCCCTAAAAGCATCTTATTACTGTATTGAAACTAAATATAAAGCTATTGCATAAAAGTACATGTTTATGATCTCAGAGCTTTATGGTATATCCCAAAATCGGTTGAATCATTTGTTGGGGAAACACTTCTAGAAGGAAAACGTCTACTGTATAGGACATCTTATTTTATTTATTTGTTTTATTTTTTGCCAGTAATAGATGGGTCAAACGTTCCTATAGAGTTTAGAGGAAGCAACATTAAGACATTAAAAATATATTCATTTGTTTCTTTTTTTTTCATATCATAATCAAGCAGCAATGCCAACTGTTTTCCCTTTCTAAGACAATATATCAATATACTCGTCTTTTTCAACATTATTCGACTGAAAAATATTGAAAACTTGTTGAGAAAACAATGACACTATTATACTCCAGGAGGCAACTTTCTAATAAGATTGTTCGTTAAACTGAAAACTGAGAAAATAGTAGTAACTTATAGGACTGATTTTATAAGGAAGTTCGTTTGTGAAATATATTTAAGGCATTTACATATGCCTTGATATTACAAATGAAACGTGCTAACAATAGGCTGTTATGAAGGATAAAAAAGATCAAATTTACTCTTTTGAATATCTACAATATCCTCAAGCTTATTTTTTATATTGAATTAATTACAAAATAGATTTTTAATGAAATCAAAGTAGCTATGATTTCTTACAATGAGATCATAATGATTTGTTAACTAGAAACGTTATGTTGATAAAATCAAAACAAAATATTCCAGGTTGATAATAGAATCAATCCTTAGATATAATTTTTTTTTTCAAAAACAATGATCGACTTCGGTATAACAAAAAAAAAAAAAAAAAAAAAAAATGTTATGGAACGTAAGGCTTCGTTTTCTTATCAAGAAAATGTACAACTTTCTGCAAAATTCCAATCAATTTTGATTTGCAGCTGTTTGAGTAATTAATGCTAACAAGCATAGTACCAGGCAAGGGAAATGACTAGCAAAATACATTAACTTCAGGCCCTAGAAAATGAGAATGCAGAAAACTATTAAAGAAAATGGATGGCCATTAAAACTGATATTTTCAAGAATGTGAAAACTTTTAAGTTTTGACCATTACCATAAAATGCAGTTCTTTTGGAAGGGTTAAATCTGCATTACTAGGAGACAGAGGCAGATTAACTGCCGGTGGGGATGTGTGAAAAGTCACTTTTGGTTTATATGGAAAATGTAAAAACATGTGTGTTGGTGATAAAAATATTATAAAACGGTAGAGTCACCTTAATTTCCCATTCTAAGTACGAATAATGAATCCTAATTGTATGTGTGATATTCATTGTCACGACCGTAGTGAGTGACGTTACATGAAAAGCCAAATT
>NC_090728.1:19193441-19215941 GCF_036898095.1 Palaemon carinicauda | reverse complement strand
TAAAAAGAAAATACGCACATTAACAGTCAGGGACTTCTCCATTTTACAGTTCAAATAAGAATTTCGTTTGATACATGACCTATATCACACAAGGGGAAAAAAAAATCTTCTAACCGCAAAATATTACGTAGAGATTGTTCATAACTCTATTATCCTGTCAAGCCATTAGTGACTCTCTGAACTTTGTCATTTTCACAAACGGAAAAGAGACTATGCTAAGACCAGAATCAGTATTAAGAAAAAGATATATTACAAATTTCTACGCCGTGACCTCATTAAAAACAAATTCTCCATTAGACACAGCAAATATCTAAATTTTCTACGATATTTAGCTGCCATTTTTCATTACACCTGATTTTTTTTTTTTTTGCAATGTTTGTGTGTGTGTATGGGTGTGTGTGTGTGTAAATTCTTTCGAGCTCTAAGGACTTAGGAAATGAAAAAAGAAATTAGAGTGAATAACTCAGTTTGAATCGTTTCCACTCTACTTCGAAAAAAATTTCCTGTCTTTACACGAGATCATCACGATCACTAACATTCCTATTAAGTTTGTTATTTAAACATTAATATGGTGAAACGAATAATTGTTTAATCTATTTATAAAATCAAAGGTTTAATACTTAAAATTATCACTAAGAGTTTGAGGAAATATTTCTTTCATCTACGTATTGCAGAACTGCTATTACATCAGAATTGCTATGCTTTTGAAGAGAAACCTTCGTGAAACCAAATGCAAATATTTTTCAGAACTTTTAGATTACTAATTGATTTGAGTATTTATTCATTATTTTTAAGCCCAAAAATTTATATAATCCCATATACAACATGTATGCAAATTTTAATATTTAAAAGAAAACAACAATTCTCCTTGAAAACAATCAAAAAGAAAAATAGGATACAGAAGAATATGCAAAATTTTCGCGATTCCAAACAACTCCATAACAATAAAAAGCATCAAAAGCTTTGCATTAATTCTGGAAAAGAACCTCGACTTTGATTGCATCACTGAAATGTCTACATATGAGAAAGTGTTAGAACGATTGATATTTTTTCGTTGTTTGGGATAAAATGATGATTGCGTGGAGTTGCTTTGAGTACGAAAGAGGTAAATGGAAACGAGAGGAGGAGATGGATTGGCTCATAGATGACGTTGACGGAGAAGAAAAGTTTGCATATCCATTAATCTGAAAAGGGACTCAATAGCTGGGAATACACGATATGAAAATATTTTTACGAATAATAATAAAAACAGATCTTTGGCTTCCTCTTTCTTAGTACAGCGAAAGCATATTTCAGAGAGAAACATTATTTTGAAATAGCCATTGGAAGAATAAATAAATTTAGTAATAAAAAAAATCTATTTTGGGGGTAGCGAATCACGTGGGATTACATTGACCAATCAGCGAGTATGCAACGCGAATGGATTATACTTTTGTTATCTTTACAAGCACGGTTGAAAATTTACATTAAAACAACGGTAAATACCTGGCAAAATTTATTTCAGGGTTTTTATCTTTTTAAAAACGTATATATTGACGTAAAGAAGTAATATAACTGCCACTAACCCTTAAAATATAATGACAAATGAAGGTGAAATTACGGTCATCTGATATTTTACTGAAATACGGCTTAAAACTGTTTATTTTAACGGAGCATATCTGATTAAACTTACGGGTCATTTAACAGTGAATCTAATGGAATCCATCTGTGTCACATACATAACGCCATAAGGATTCAGTTAATATAAGCACACTTCAAGTATTTACTGTTCCAATTACAAAGTACTAGTGTTTGTACATACTAAGGCGAAGTAAGTCTGTGTGTGCTAAACCCTTCAAGCACTAACATCTTCTGATATTTGATCCTGCTCTTTGCCACCCTAAACCCTATAAATTACGGGAAGTCTATGAAAACTTAACATGATATAGCCAAAGCATTGTTTTCATCGGAATTTGATTGAAATTAGATTGGTGTTGTATGAAATGAATAAAATTATTTTTTCCATGTGAGTAACATCCTACACGGGATTAGCATCCTGCTTATAAGAAACCACATTGTCCCGGAAGGGTTCAGCGACCCAAATAACGAGAAATTAGGCTAGGCCAAAAGGAGCTGAGCCACCCAGACAACGTGGAAACATATGGTTTTCATTGTGGCCAACATGATGAATATTCATTGTGAAATATTAAAGCTATGGGTGGAAATATTCGTAAATCGTTATTATGTTAATATAGCCTAGTGATATATAATAATTTCTAGTACCTTTCAAATTATTAAAGTGGAGTTGATAAGAAAGAAACTGACAAGGGTCTTCATTTTATCTCAAATGGTTCACTTTTGCATTGAATTATCAGAATTATTGTGAAAATATTACTAAAATTTCATTATGTTAGACTGCCTAGTAATATATAGCACCTTCCAGTGCATTTTTAAAAATGAAAGTGGTGAGTAAAAAAACGTAGGCGAACATAAAGTTCAAATTGTACATATGTCTTCATTGTGGCCCACATGGTGCACATTTATATTAAATTATTGAAGGTTATAGTGGAAATATTAGTAAGTTGTCGTTATGACTGTGTACCTTATTGCTATTTTGTGCTCTCTAGTGACTTTTTCAAAATGAAAAGTGATTTTGAGTTTATATATCAGAAATAATAATATATATACTTTTGTGAATGTAGGGCCATTTATACAAATATAAGAAGGATGCACAATAAATGCAAAACATCAGAGTTATTACCATAACTGATGTGTTTTTTTTTTTCTTTTTTTTTTAATTCTAGCGATTACCTTCTATTCCTCTAGCGATTCTAAGCCCAAGTGGATGCCCCCAGTGAAAGCTACGGAAGTGACATAAAGGTCTATGATAATCTCCCAGCGTCTATTGATGACAAGACCCTTGACGCGACCTTTTTTTTATATTTAAATAAAGAAGAATGCCTCACAATCCTATATCTGACGAGTTAAAAGGGTGGATTTATATTCTTTACTTAGTACGTTTTGAACGATTAACATTAATTTATTGTATTTAATTCCATAGCCTACCAGTTGAGTCTACTACTAACGTAATAAAGTGTGTGTGTCTTTTTTTAAAAGCACCTTCTTAATGTCTATCTTGATGTAAGTTATATACTTGTTGTGTTAGTAATACCTTCTGTGAATTGTGTAAGGCCTGGACAGCTCCCTGACCTGGACATCCTTTCCGAGGGGCAAAAGGACAATCTAGAAACCCCAATAAGGAGGGACAAAATTACCGATGCCAAGCCAAAGGCATGGGTGTGAAGCCTGACAAGTTGGTGTACAATCTGTTCTCTCGAGCCAGTATTTATAGAAGTATTCACGACATCCTCGTCTTCCAGGGGAAAAAATGCATTCTACAGTCACTCCTCATGTCATTCAGATAAGAAACTACACTAGTAGGCTATCTGTGCAGAAAATTACTCTCTGGAATCATCTTCGTTGACCATACCAAGGACAATTATCATTGCATATGTGCAGACGCTGCAAGGAGTTAACATTGTGTATCCTACTCTCACCTCTGTCCAATAAATGGATATGAAAGGTGTTCCTAAAGGGAGACATGGGGCCTACTGTTCTGAATGGATTCTCACCATGCAGTGAAATGCTAATTGTTGTTACTATCCCTTTGTCAGATCTCTCTCTCTCTCTCTCTCTCTCTCTCTCTCTCTCTCTCTCTCTCTCTCTCTCTCTCTCTCTCTCTGCCTCACACTGAGGGACCTGGGGGAACCCAAACAAAAAATAAGGCAATAAGGCAATAAGGCTCTCTCTCTCTCTCTCTCTCTCTCTCTCTCTCTCTCTCTCTCTCTCTCTCTCTCTCTCTCTCTCTGAAATAAATTGAATATCAAATTTAGTCCTTAAGCCATGCACTGGGGCATCGAGGGTCATTCAGCGCTGTATATTTAAACAGCCATACCCGTACTCCACAACGTTTGTTATCATTTTAACTTCTAAAACCAACCACACTGCTTTCATGCGATAATATCTAAATTCCCAATAAGAAAGGAATAAGAAAATAAATTAATAGTTGATTAAAGCTCATGATATAAACCAATACTCTATATAATTTTTTTCAAGTTCATGGTATTACAATTTGCCCCCAGTATATCTCTCAATGGTTTGTCTTGGAGAAAATGTGCCCTTCTCTGAAAATTAAAAACAGGAAAATCGACTAAAATATGCTGTACATCTATTGCCACTTGACATGAATTGCAAAGAGGGGTCTGTATCCCTTCCCCAATATTCATTAAATAATTGTCGGGGGCATATGTATGGCCAATACGCAGTCTAGTTAAAATGATATCATATCTCCTACGTGTAGAATTACAAGATGACTATTTATCCATCGAAAGGTGGATTTTTTTTCAATTTTGTATTAGTGGTCAGTCCCGAACATCAAGCCAGCCACTTATTCTTACTCGGAAAATGTATCTTGCTTTTAAGCTCTTTGTAAGGAATTTTTATGGGGGATACAACAAGTAACCCTGAGGCTTCCTTAACTACTGTATCTACTCGTCCATTTCCATCTTCCTCAACGTGGGCAGGGACTCAACACAAGTGAACACTGACATTCTTCCAGGACTGCAAAAGTACTAACCAGTCCTGCACCTCTCGTACTAGATGATGGCCTGCCATACTTTGTTTAATTGCAAGTAAAATGCTATTCGAATCTAAAATTTTATAAGATAAAAAAAATATATATAAATTATTTTGATTACCATTTCTAAAACCATGTCGGACTGCCAGAATTATTGCACACAGTTCAGCAGTAAATGCTGAACAAAAGGATGGAAGTTTTTTCTAATAGTCATATCCCCCACCACAGCTGCACTCCCAACTCCTGCAGCCGACTTAGAACCATCCGTAAAAAAACATGTTTTCCATGATATTTAGCAGCATGATTTAAAAACTCACTTTCATTACCTTACTGGGTAAGATTTTTTTTCCTCCTAACGTAAAATATACTTTAACAGGGGGATTACACCAGGGGAGATACTGGGATATCCTACCTTTGCTATCTGTAATCTAAATAAACCTACTTTACTGGCATAACTTTTAAGCGGTACTCCCAATGGTATGGGCACTCTTGATCGGGTACGAGCTCGTTTTGAGCAATTGTGTAAGGAATAGTTGGTTAATTCATTCAATTTACCTGTAAATATTTATATTTTTGGCCTTTTTTTAATAAAATAATGTCAGATGATTATGTCCATTTACTATTTCTAAACTAAATCACAGTGAATATATTGTAGCTGTTTAAGAAACAGATGATAACCTCAAGTCAGTAAGTAGTATAAGAACAATTTTACATTAAAATAATTATTATTTATAATAATCCTCTCCAAGAGGTGGATAACACACACACACACTCAAATTAGTTGTAGCACGCTAATTGAAAAAGAGAGCATGTGTCTTATTTTTGTCATACAAATGTAGTCTGGAATTAGGCTATTATCATGGTAAAGTTATAATCTATTATTTTTTATTTACGGATTATATGATACTTTTTTTTATATATATCTAATTTTTCTTTGCAGGCTGGTTTCCCTATGGAGACCTTTCGGTGTGTATGGTCTTTTTATTTTCTTTAAACTCATTTCTTGTACCATTATGAATAAAAGTTCGTTCCCTTATACCTCCAGAGAGTGAACATGAATTGCTTGACTATGAATCACCGAAGCTTTTCAACAAATAAATCATGGAAAACCGATAGATGGCGCACGGCAAGTATTTATTTTTCTAAAGTGTTTAGTAAAGTCTCGATAATCTAATATCATTAGACAGTGATGATGATTTTGTTGTTTTTGATGTTACAGGGTTTGCGTGTAAAATGTTCAGTTAACGAAATATGCTAGATAAATATGAGAATATAATTATGCTTATGATATGTACAGTTAGAATCAAAAGTCCGAAGACACTCAGGGGAAATCTTCCGTCAGATGTCTCTGGTGTCCCCGTGACAAAATAGATAAAGGCTTTTTCTTCTTACTACTTCGAGGAAATAGGCGGAGCTTTCTTCAACCTGGGTGAATAAATACATGACTTACGAATTTTGTTGCCATAATTCTTACTATGGTATCAATTGACATCTCGACTATCTACTATAAAACACAGCACACACTCATATGTGTGCATTATATATATATATATATATATATATATATATATATATATATATATATATATATATATATATATATATATAGATAGATATATATATATATATATATATATATATATATATATATATATATATATATATATATATATATATATATATATATGTGTGTGCATATATTATCATTCATATAATTTCGTGGATGGTGCTCAGTAGATATTTTCAAGGAAAGGGTTGGGGGGCAAGGGATGAGAATTTCTCCCTTCCCCGCGCCTTTCCGACACTGGCTGAGGGTATACGATTATATGAAGTCATTTCTCTGTTAGAATGTGTAGAGAAAGGTTAAATGAGAATTCTCTATAAAGTTTGTAAAATATTCTATTTCTATCGTTGCCTAAATCTTATATGATAGATGTTAATGTTCTAGTAAATATTTCAGATGTAATTCATTATTACCTAATTTGTAGTAGCAGTACAATAAAGTAGCTACTATTATAGCAAGGTTAATTATCAGCGAAAATAGATAATAACTATAGCGATGACCGCATACCACATTCAATATAATCAAAGTTTAGTTTGCTGAGTCGAAAATACGTTTAGTCTAGGTAAATGAGACCACTATTACATTCTGGCAAAAACTTCAGAGATTTTTTTTTCTATTGACAAATCATTAAAAAAGGTTGCATAGTCTCAGAACTACGTAATTTTCCAAAATATTGTCATGAAATTAAGATATGCCCCTTTGCCTATAATGTATCCTCTATTCTGCTGGGGAAAAAATCACGCGCAGATAGCAAAAGCACAAAAGGAATCTTTAAGCTAACACCTTGACTGGAAACTATCATTGTGTAAATACTAGGAGCTCTATGTTAATGAAATTACTTAGCTTGGAGATCATGCTGACTTCTTGCGCTTCTATATTAAAGGATTGGCTGCCTGTGTTAAATGAATAGGCGCTAAATGTATAGTCGTAATTTGCATGGGCATAACGAATGATTTGCAAGACTTAGTATTCCTAAATGTCATAGGTGGAAATTTCAACAAGATTTTTCTATCCCTTAAATTCTTTTTTTTTAATGCTCATCACACCGTTTCATAAAATTTTACCAATGTTTTCTGAAAAAATTACGTGTTAGGATTTTCCTCCAAAATACCATGATAGTTTTAAATATGTCGGTTCTTTTGTCATGGATTGCTACTTAAATCGTTAAGCTTGTTCCGGACTACCTATTCCACAAAGTTATCCGCCTGACCATCAGCAACGATGAAGCAGAGTTTACCTGAGGATTGAAACAGTAAGGAACCAAGATTCCATACAACACCGTTTCAGCTCAGCGGTAAGTACGCTAGAGCTTGAATTTTCAATTCAGTTCAAAGAATGATTTATTTTATGAAATATTACCATAATTTTTTACATGTTATTTAGATTGCCTTTTTAAAGTTATGAAATGCTTTATTTCCATACATACCTCCAGCAATCATAGATTTATTCCATTTTACTCTTGCATTTTGGTGTATGTCGTTAATCTAGTTTCAGGTATCATGGCTGCGCAAAGGGAAAATTCTCCTGAAGTCCTAACTAATCGTGCAAGGATTATTGCCTTATGGGAATGTAATTTACCCATCAATGTAATTTGCCAACGCACTGGATCTCATCGGTCTACCGTCCATAAATGGATTAAACGATGGCAAGAGTAAGGGACCATAGAGACCAGAGTCCGTATTGGAAGACCAAAAGCGACCACTCCTCAAGAAGACTAAGTCATTATAGCAGCGTCGCAACCAAGTGCATTTACTTCGGCCGTTCAAATGACGAGTGATCTTCAACTTGGGTGCAGTACCCATACAACAAGACGCCGTCTCCATTCACGTAACATTCAGTGTTATGTGCCAGCATGGAAGGAATTTTTGAGCCTCGCTGCAAGAGAATATAGAATGGGTTTTTGGCCTACAGTATTCAGTGGAGGATGCCACATTTTGCCAGTGTAATTTTCACTGATGAAAAATGTTTTTCGTCAGTGAAACGGGTAAGGTTTTCAGATGTTCACCATACTTAGGAATCCTCCCGTATCTGAATTTTAGTTCCTCGTGCGACTTAACCCTTCAGGGATCTCATAAATGTTCCTTATTTCACTCAAAGTTCAAGATATGCATCCTTTAATCAACCATTCAAGAACTCTATATATAGACTGCGTTCCATAAACTTTACCAAGTTTTTTAAGTTATTAACTGTGTACTTAGATCATGTTTTTTGCAAAGCAGACTATTTATACATTGTATAATAGTACACAACTTTTCTCTTAAGATTTTAATTTAAATGCCTTTTTGACGTGTCAACATGCAACGTAGTTTTATATATTCTATATTTTTTATTAAAGGTAGAAATAAGTCAAATATGAATTTTGTTAACTCCATAGACTATGCAATGTATTGAAATGATTTTAAAAACTTCTACTTCGTCATAAACAACTTTTTATTTATATTTCCCGTAACCCTTCCAAACATATAATAGACAAAATTGTTTAAATGTCTTATTTCTAATTACTTATGAAACAGGGGAACAGGTATTGCTGGAGGGTCCGTAACTCTGGCTACGACAAAGACAATATTGTAGAGACCAGAAAAAGTGGTCGAGTTAGCACAGCCTTGTGGGGCTGGAAGTGGGTGTTTGGACCGGGTGATTTACTTCAGATTGAGGGGTGCTTAACGAGCGAGAAATATATACTATACTTGAAGCCCTTGTTCGGAGTGTTCGAGCAATGGCCATACCAGCTCCCCAACTATCAAGGTAGTATTTAAACCACAAGTTCTACTGCTGATGCAGTAAGAAGGGAAGGGGGAAGAAAAGGGAGAAAACACTTTTAAGGGTAAGATAGGGAAAGAATAGAAAAATTTAAAACTGGAAATTCAAATTTCATGTATACATTTCTTGAGAGGCTCTCCTATGCTTATGTTTTTGATTAGTTTATTATTTTGTTTGTTTTGCTCTTTCAAGCCATAACGGCAGAGAGGACAAGCACAAAGGACAGGCTTTGGACACTATAATCTCACCCCTTATAGCAACTCAATTTCTTAATCATTCATTAACTTTATTTTTTTCAGATTGATTGTTTATCAAAAACATCTGATTTCTTCCAGGTTGTCCAGGACAAAAGCCCTATACATACACGTATGAGGGTGAGAGAATGGTGTCGTCTGCATCCCGAGGTTGAGTTTTGGACTGGCTGACTAAAGGATGCGACATTAACCCCATAGAAAACTTATGGGGTATAATGGTTCAGTAGTGGGACATCAGACAAGAGCCAACAAAGGAAGCAGTAGAAGCCCATGCAGTCGAGGCTTGAGAAGGCATTCGCCATCGACCGAACATATGTTTCAATCTTGTAGAGTCTATGCCAAAGAGGCTCAATAATGTCATTGATGTAAACGGGGGTTGGACAAAATATTAAAGTTAAAGTATGTTAAGACAAAATTTTTGACTGTCCCTTTTTATCACTGAATCACGCAGCCGAGTGATTTTTTTTTTGGAGTCATGTTTTTCTTACTTTAGTTTTTATTTTCTAAGCTTCTTCCTCACTCCCTTGACTGATTGGGTTAGCTCTTCATCCTTTTACAAGTGTGTTCCTTTCAATCATTATTTCTTCATTTATTCGTTAAAAAATTCTCATTTTCAATCAAGAGATGACCTTCCCGCTCAAGAGCCTGGCTTCGGTCGTCAATATTAGCAACTGGCTTCTTGCTATCACCTTAGAAAAGATATCTAGCCCGAGCGGGGCCGCATGAAACGCCTTCATTTGATAATTCTAACCCGGAACTGTTCGACATTTGTGTGAACCAAATACAAGGTATTCTTCAGCTGGATTCAGAAATAAGTCATTCAAAGCACTGTATTTCATTTACCTGCATATAGTATACTCCATCTTTAAAATCTGCACCGAAAAAAAAACCCACGATGAATTGTAAATCGTGGTTCCGCGAATTAAAAGTCTTTATTTCTGTAATTTCTATCATATAACTTAAAATTATTCCAGTTTACGAATATTTTCATGATAACATTATAAATAATGTCGGTTGGCATTAAATTAAAGAGCATTTTCGCAATGATCATATTAATTGGAAAAAACATGTGGTAACAAGTCTAAAGGACACGATGTAAGTAACTTGAAGAACGTTTCGCTGGGAAAATTTAGGTATAAGTAATAATTCTACAAGATAACCACGTTAGGGCATCCATTAAATTGTCAAGCGAATTTAAAGCTCTTGTGATAAGGATTGAATTAGCAAAGTAGCTAAGAGTTTACTGCATATGTATAAGATTTATATACAAATGATAATGCTAACTGTTCTTGGGCACGAACATAGACAATAATACGGCAAAGCGTATGGAAAAGAAAATGTATGAAAATAGATGAATAATTGGTCTAGGATCTAAATATTGAGAGGACACAGCCAGATTAATATAACTGACTTGGGAAGTATTTTAGAGTAGAGGAGTAATGTTTTACAAAATACTGTGATTCATGGATATCGACAGTATGACAAAAGTCCTTAGCAATAACTATAGCATTTAAAGAAATACTGCTGTAGTCTGCTGGAAGCATGATAACGTTTTCATTAGAAAAATTGCATAGTCATGCAATACGAAATGAGTTTAGATGGTGAAGTATTATATATCTAAAATTAAACTAAAAAAAATCGATTATCTCTCTCTCTCTCTCTCTCTCTCTCTCTCTCTCTCTCTCTCTCTCTCTCTCTCTCTCTCTCTCTCTCTGAATGACTGGGGGGCTGATATAATTTCATTAAGTGTATTCTTTATAAATATTATAGAGTATCGAACTATACATGAAACTAAAGAAATATTGACTTGAATGAGACCCCTGTCGAAATTATCTGATAGGGTATTGGTTAACAGAAGTTGTTACCTATGTAACTTCATCAATTTCTACTTGCTTATTCGGAAATATATATATATATATATATATATATATATATATATATATATATATATATATATATATATATATATATATTTATATAAAATGCCCACATATTTGTGTGTTCTATGTTTTATAGTAGATAGTCGAGACATCAAATGATACCACAGTAAGAAATATGACAACTAGATTTGTAAGCTTTTTATTCATTCGCTGAGGTTGAAGAAAGCTCCGCCCATTTCCTCGAAGTAGTAAGAAGAGAAAGCCTTTAACTATTTTGTCATGGGGACACTAGAGACATCTGACGGAAGATTTCCCCCGAGTGTCTTCGGACTTTTGATTCTAACTGTACATTCTTGAATTGGTATTCTCACATATTATCGTATCTTTTCAACAGACATGACCAACCAAGGGTCTTTACAAAACATTTTTGCTTAAATGTGTACGGAAGGGTTTTATACTGCAAGTCGCCTATCGTAAAAAATAAATAAACATTTGTAGAAGCAAGTCAGCCATTCTTTTTTATTTCACTTGCGTTATTAATGTAGTAACTAAAATGTGCAGTTTCATATGCAAATATTCATAGATCTGTCCTATTGCATAATTGGGCCAACATTCTGACCGAATGGGATTTTTCAAACTAAAATTATCTTCACACTTATTCTTTTCCAAAATATTATATAAAATATAAATATTTCCACGAATGTAATATTTCCATATCATGTAAAAAAATAGAAAAAATTCCGAGGATTATTCTAAGAGCACAGGAATAAAAACAGGAACAAAATATGAAAGAGTGTACGTTACTAGGACAGTGGCAATCTAAATTACGTAAAAATCAAATAACCTTTTCAGTGATTGTTGTTTGGCAGTTTAATGGGTGGTGTAAAGTTACGACAATGTAAACGAACTAATAAATCAATGTTTTTTTACTAGTCTAATTTTGTGTATTGTTAATGTAGTTTAGAATGCCATGGTCATGAACAGTTTTAATCTACAAACAATATTATGGAGTTGACACTTTTTTTTAAAACAATATGTCCATCTGCACCAAAGTTTATGAAGCTACCCAGGGTGGTGAAAGGTAAACCTTTCATAGGAGGTAACTTCAGACACACTGCAGCCAGTCTTGTTACACACTCTACCTTCTTCTGCTATTGACCAGAGCTGTGCGGGAATCCAAAAAGTTGTATGCTGAGAATCCTTCCATAGACAACGCTTTTATCCCAGTATCAGAGGTATTGAAGTTGATATCTCCAATACATTTATGTATATATATCTATCACTCTACCATAACAAAAATGTCCGAGGGACTCGCAAATCCTACAGAGGTGATTGCTGAACGAGGAAGAATTATTGGATTATGGGAAAGTGGATTGACAGTGGCGAACATTGCTCATCGAATTGGGAGAAGCACCAAAGTGGTTAGGAAGTGGATCGCCTGGTGGGAGAGGAGGGCTCCGTGAAAACAAGGCCTTGAAGTGGAAGGCTACGTGTAACCTTGCCTAGGATAGATGCCTAGATTGTAGCAGCCTGTGAAATGCATCCTATGAGGACGTCGGTTCAACATACTAGAAATTTGAGGTTAAACTGCCCTCCCATGACCTTGATATGAAGACTCAATGAGGCAGGGATTCACTGTCATATCCCATCATACAAGAGAATGCTCACTCCTGCACACAAGGAATGTAGCCTTAGGTTTGCTTTAGAACACCTTCCCCATGACGAAAATTATTGGAGAAATATAATCTTTACTAATGAGAAGGTATTTCTGACAGTGGCAGCCTGAGCTTGGTATTGTTGGCAGCGACCTAACACACGCTATCAGGAGAATCACATCCATGACCGAGCCATAAGTGGCCGAGTGGCAGTATCTTTCAGGGGATGGATGTGGAGATATGGTCGTGGCGAATTTGTCAAGATCGAAAGCCGCTTCACAGGAGAAAAATACGTCAAAATCCAGGAGCAAGTGTTACTTCCAACAGGGTGGACAATGGCAGTTCCTGCTCCTGGTTTAATAAAGGTGGTCCACGATCAAAGTCCCATCCATAAGAGCGGTGAGTAACTGGCTTCAGGATCATCCTGAAATTGAAGTTTTGGAGTGGCGATTGAAAGGATGTGATTTGAACGCAATTGAATACCTTTGGGCTGTGATGGTTCGGGAATGGGATGGTGGGGAGCAGCATACCCACCTGGCAGTAGAAACTAAAGCCAATGATCTGTGGGAGAGTGTCCGTCGACGTCTGCTACTTTGCATGAATCTTGTACTGTAGATTCCATACCCAATTGTCTGTGTGAGGTCATCGATCCAGATGGAGGTTGGACATCATACTGAGGTATTGTGTGTAAATACTATTAAAATATTAACAAAAAAATATGATTTTTATTAAACTCCGTTTTACTTCACTACTTATTAATACATACTGATCTAGAATATCGTGCATGATACAAATCTCAGAGCAAAAATAATTTTACGTTCTTCAATGAGTGATAATGTCAAAATCAAAATAATAATAATAATAAAAACAAAAATCAACTCGGTGAATTGCTAAGGAATTGTCTAACACACTGTATGAAAACAATAAAGAGGTTTTAGGAATAACTTTTTGTCAAAGTTATCTTTAGATTTTGTAAAGAAAAAAACATTTTAAATATTACTAGACGTAGTTTTTGTAAATTAGAAAAGGGGAATTCAAAGAATACGCTAATTTCAAGAAAAGAAGGAAACATATTAATGGATAAATTAAGATAGTAATAAAGTTGACAGACCAGGAGTACAACACTTTGGACACAATATTTGTTATCTAAAATAGGACACAAAGTAAAAACAAATAATAATAGCATTAGTTTGAGTTAAAGTGTGCACCCTAAGATGGGTTATATACTAGCCAACCTACCTCGCAAAGGTTTCCACTAGTGGTTAGTAGCCCTTCCCATATGACAAGAATGAGTCGGGGAAGGGCAAAAACCTCTGCCACTTATATATGATAGAGAAATTGAATTTCTACAATGGCATATTAAATATCAATGAAAAAGGTCGTTAACGCATTTCCCTTAGCTCTTGGTACAAGAGTACTGGAAAACTACTTTGCCACAAATTTCCGACAACAAAGCATCGTAAAAAATATCAAGCTATTCTTGAAACTAATAAGTATATCTGCTTTGCATAGTATGGGTGATAATATGAAAGTAGTAACATGAGGCTTGTTTTACGAGGTTGTTAATGAAGAACAGAAACTAAAAGCTACTCTCTCTCTCTCTCTCTCTCTCTCTCTCTCTCTCTCTCTCTCTCTCTCTCTCTCTCTCTCTCTCTCTCTCTCATTATTTGAATATTTGTCATCTTATTAAAAATAAAATGTTCTCTTTCAGCCTTTCTCTCTTGCTACTAAATATTAACTATGGTGAAAGCATCTTCATATTTCATATTGACTTAATATAAATCAAATTACAAAAAATTCAGTATTTTCAAGTGTCCGAAAACGGGCATTGGGTGTCATACCCCATAACGGCCCCCTTCGCTCAGAATGTTGACCCAATTATGCAATATGACAGATCTATGAATATTTGCATATGAAACTGCGGTTTGTGGTTACTACATTAATATAGCAAGTGAAATAAATTAAAGGGATTTGGACGAAGAAAAAATCTATTTCTGGGCGAGGAACCTGTGTCGCCCAGTGAAATACTCCTATAGCACCATTTATTGCAAAATATACAAGAGAAAAGAAGGATGCATGGAAAGCTAGGAATAAACCCAGCTCGCTCACTCTATGAGTGTTGGTATGGTAAACTGGGGCGTGATAGAACCACGACCATAGGTCCCTCACCAGTTAGACCTTTCCCTCATCAACATCCCCTGGAACAACGAGGTGCCATCCTACACCTGTCTGCTGCCTTCTACTACGACTATCCTTTTCCACCCTTACACCTCTCCACACCCCAACCTCATTCCTCCTAGCACCCCAAGCTTGGACCAGCAAGGTTGAGGGAAAAAAGGAGAAGGGTGGGATCACTGGGCGACACAGGTTCCGCGCCCAGAAATAGATTTTTCCTTCGTCAAAATCCATTTTCTGGGCTCGACCTGTGTCGCTCCGTGAAATTATAACAGAGAAATGGTTCCCAGCTTGGGAAAAGTTAAACACAATGAACTGGAACCAAAAAAAGATCATGTAAAAAGAGAGTTTAATAACACAAAAACATAAACTATCATAAAACACAAAGTATATAATACAGTCAGATATACTGGGTAAACTCTCAAAAATCAAAATTGTAATTACAACAAATAAAATTACAAGTGCAAAGTATACAACATAAACAGAGGGTAGAATGTAAATCAAAATCACAACAAAAGGACGGTAGGATGAGTAGGCAAGGCAGGTTAAACCCACTCCATATAAGGAGACAAGATCAAAAAGAAAAAGGGGTTGAAAGAAAATAGGACCTAGTTACAATGGTTCTTCTATATCCGGGGGAACTATACTCCCAACTGCCACTATCGCAAATTTAAGGGCCTCCAAGGATTTTAAATAGTGACATTTAAAGACTGTAGGAGATTTCCAACTGGTGTACCGTTTCAAATCTTCAAAATTCATGTGATGGAAATGATTAACTGAGGTCGCCACTGCCCGGACCACATGGGCATGAGGGACTGAAAGAGGATTTGCTTGTTTAATAAAATAAAGAGTTCCACCACGTTCCCGAATAAACAAAGGGCCTGAGGATGTATTAGAAGTTCTATGCAAATAAGCTTTGAGAGTGTAAACAGAACACAGGGAGGGATCCTGAGATAGTGGAACAATTTTCCACGGGATCCATCTAGACTGGGGATCCTCATTTTTAGCCAAGAACCGCCTATCTGGTGAGAGCAATACCTCCCCAGACGGAAGAAAATCCATATGGTCTGGTTCTCTCGATAAAGCTGATAGCTCAGATATTCTGGCTCCGGAACCTAAACTCAACAAAAATAACGTTTTCTGAAGGAGTGTTATGTAGGAGCAAGAGTCATTATCAGTGTCAGAAGCCAATTTAAGGACATCATTGAGAAACCAAGAAACTGCGTTAGGACGGGTTGCTGATTTCAGTCTAGCACATGCCATGGGAATGGATGAGACGTAGGAATCCGTAAGATCAATATCGAACCCGAATTGAAATATCTTCTTCAAAGCGGATTTAATCGTTGTAATGGTACTAGCAGCTAGTCTCCCTTCAAATAAAGTTCTAAAAATGGTAACTGCCAGATTGGTAGCCATTGTCTGAACATCCGAGTCTCTCAGAAACTTTGCCAACTTGTTAACAGCAGAACCATACTGCCGAAGGGTAGAATCCCTCTTATCCAATTCCATGAACAAAGTGTTAAGAGAATCGATAGCAGCATCTTTCTGAGCAGCAAATTTCATGAAGTCCATAGAGTTAGGGCATTCAGAATTCCTGAGGAAGCTGACACACTGCGATTTTGTACTGTTTGAGTCTGCAATGGGTTGGGAATCCGTTGAGGATGGAGACCTAGCTCCACCAGGAGAGGAAACCAATTGCTCTTTGGCCAGTTGGGAGCAACGAGGGCAACCTGACCTTGGAAAGACCGGAGCCTGTCCAAAACATTCATCAACATGTTGATCAGAGGAAACAGGTAGATCCTCTGCCAGGGGTTCCAGTCGAGTGACATGGCGTCCATGGCATATGCCAGAGGGTCCAAGTTGGGGGCTATGTAATACTGGAGTTTTTGGTTGGAATTCGTGGCGAAGAGGCCCACCTGAAGATTTGGAACCTGCTTGCAAATCCAACAGAACGACTTTCAGTCCAGGGACCATTCCGATTCCAGGGGAGTCATCCGAGATAGGGCATCAGCCACGATGTTTCTGACGCCCTCTAGGTGAACTGCTGACAAAGACCAATGGTTCTTTGTTGCCAAGGAAAAGATGGCAATCATCACCTGATTGATGTGACTTGACTTGGAGCCTCCCATGTTGATGCAATGAACTACCACTGTGCTGTCCAGAACTAACCGGATATGTTGATTCTGGGACGGGAAGAGCCTCTTCATGGTCAAGAATATGGCCATGGCTTCCAGAATATTGATGTGCATTTCATGAAAGGTCGTTGACCACAAACCCTCTACTTCCTTGAACAGGGAATAACCCCACCACCCGGTGAGGGAGGCGTCCGTATGGACTACCAACGCCGGCGGAGGGTATTACTAAAGGGGTACCGACTTTGTGAAATTCTTGACCTTTGTCCATGGGAGAAGTCTTTTCTTGAGAATAGATGGAATTTTCGAAACCTTGTCCCGGAGACTGTCGTTTGCTCTGGACTGCCATACACGACTGAGGTCCTTCAACTTGGCTTTCCACAGAACGTCCGTGATGGAAGCAAACTGGAGTGAAATCAAGATCCTCTCCTGGTTCCTCCGAGACGTAAATAGGGCTCCTAGAAACTCTCTTGTGGCTCTTGCGATCTCCTTCCTCTTCCTCGGGGGAATCGACAACTTATGTGTGTCCAGATTCCATTAGAGACCTAACCATTGGAAGCACGATGCCAGAACCAGGTGGAACTTTTTGAAATTTACATGGAACCCTAAGTGTTCCAGAAACCTGATGACCTTGTCTGTCGCCTCTTGACATTCTTCGTTGTTGTTGGCCCAAATAAGCCAATCGTCTAGATAGGCCACTAACTGTATGCCTTGAGTCCTCAACTCCTGGACTACTGAGTACGCTAACTTCATTAATACCCTAGGAGCTATGTTGAGACCAAAAGGCATCACCTTGAATCCCAGAAACGGACGAAAATAACGCGCTACCGGAACATGATAGTAAGTGTCTGTAAGATCGATAGAGGTGATGACGGACCCACTAGGAATTAAGGTCCGTACCTGCGAGACGGTCAGCATATGGAACTTGTTGCATTGAATGAAGGTATTCAAACGAGACAGGTCTGAAATTACTCCGTTTGGCGGAGTCTTTCTTTGGCACGCTGAACAAACGGCCTTGAAATTTTAAGCGCCTGACCTGTTGAACGGCATTTTTGAGAAGATCTCGGGCGAAATCGATGAGTTCCGCCGTTGGACTCTGATAAAAAGCGACCGGTGGAGAGGGTCCTCAAATCCAAATCCACCCTAGCCCATTGGAAACTATGCTGTGTGCCCAACTGCTGAAGGTCAATCTCTTCCGAAACAAATATAGTCTCCCCCCTACCTGCGGATCTTCATTAGGTTGCTGATGGCCTGCCACCACGGTTCACACGGGATCCCCGGCCCCTTCCAGAGACTCGACCACCTCCCCTGTAGCGAAAGGGACCTCTAGACCTACTTCCTCTCGGCTGCCTACTATATCCCTGAATCAGGCCCTGGGATTCAAAGGCAGTATTAAAAACAGGGGAAGTGGAGAACAAAGTCGAAGGCTGAGTTAGCTGGATTACCAGCACAAACTGTTTTTGGGGCTGAGACTTAGAGGGGGATGCATGCCTCACCTGTGAGACAGGTACTGCCTGAACCACAGGTTGGGGTTGGGAATCCTGAAAAGGAAGAAATCGTCTCGCATTTTTCCCACCTCTCAATTGCGGGCTAGCGGAGTCAAACTTCCTCTTAGGGACAAGACCCCATCTAACACAAAGGGTTTGATTGACTTGAGCTGCCTCACTGAGAACAGCGCTGACCATATTTCCAGGATAAAGATATGCCCCCCAGACGGAAGCTTTGACCAACCTGTTAGGTTCATGGCGGATGGAAGCTAGACGTGCTTACGGCACTCTCGGCGAGCGACAGCAAAGTCATGAATATCACACTGAAGCGTGTGAAGTAGAGACTTGGTAAAGATCTTAAATAGGGCCTCATCCGCACACACTAAGGAAGACATTTCTGCCATAGTAACCGAATTAAGACACCTACTCAATTGAATTCGAGCCTCATACTCCGTCCGAATAAAAAAATCAGGCAACCGAGGAAGATGTTCACTTAAATGTGTCATAGCACAGTTTGGAGCCAACTTTCCCGCCGTGAAGGTCGATGGTGGATCAATCCAGCAATCTTGGTCTCCTGGGAAAAGCAAAGAAGTCAAATCAGTTTGCTGAAGTTGAGGCATAGGCTTATCCTCCATGGCCTCCGCTAAGGTAAGATCCGCCACTTTGGTGGTGCACGGAGTAGGGGTAAGCTCCTCGACGACAAACATATTATACGTGCCTTTGTGAGGAGTTAACTTCGTATTCACACATTCCCTCTCATTCAGGGCCCGGATCCAGGCGGACTGAGCCTGCTCCTTAGGGAAAATAATAGTTTCCCTCGGCATCTTATCCACCCTAACAAGCGCCTCATCCATCAAGAGCGCGTAACCTGGGAATGGGAAATGCAAACCCAGCAGATAAAACTCAAAGTCCTCCACCGGACGGGTACCACAACCTTCAATTGTCAACATGCCCTTTGAAAATGGGGTATGCTGAGAAAACCTACATGGGTTGCTCTTCACAAAAGCCGGGAGCTTTGATGCATCCGGGACCACAAACTTCTGTTGTTGTGGGAGGCCAGATTTCAAAAGAGATTCCGTCATGGACTCCTGATTCTGCATCCGCTGGCCGAAAGAGTTCATGGATTGGAGTTGGTCAGCAATAGGACCAATATGGGATTGCACAATACTCCCCACTTTCTCCATTAACTGACTCGAAAAGGCTACTGGGTCAAAAGCCAATTCCGGAGACTTGGTTTTTGAACCCCTCCCTCTCGAGCCTTGAGCCGTCGGAGAAATCTTTTCTAAGACCGGCCGTCGCCGACCAGCCAAGGATGTCTTGATGGAGAGAGACTTAAGGATTTTGGAAGGCTTACTAACCTTAGGTAAAGATTTTGTAACATGCTTAATCTTAGGAACCACTGGGCATGATTTGTCCATGACCTTACCAGGAAAACCCTGAAAAGAAGTACCAGAAGAAGAGAGAGAATGAGCTGGACTAAGGAAAGGCACCTTAGACCGTACATCACCTGCCTCACCTACCACCCTACCAGTACCAGTGAAATCGACGACCATAGATTCTACATCCAAATTAATCGCCGCTACGTCATCGAGAACATCATCGCTCAGCCCTACTAAATCATCGGGAAAGGCTTGAGTCTCATCTCGAATGCGGGCGATGATCGGTACTGCCACATCAGATGTCACCGCCGCCGACATTAGGGTAAAGGAGGGAACATATTTCCTCCGACAAAACATAAGGCTTTTTGGCCTTAACATTATGGCCAAAACCACCAAGTCAGGTCATGAGGGTCACAAGGGAAGTGCTCTTGATGGCGGAGAAGGCCTGAAAGAGATGGACTCGGATCAAAACATAGAAAGGTGATGCATGGAAAAAAGAAATCAATATAATTTTGGATTCAGTACGTATCAAAATATTATCCCCATATAAAAGTAATCAATGTCACAAATAAGTCTAAAGCAGACAGAAAAGATACATACCGAATCACTAGTCAAATCAGAGACCAAGGCATAACAAATCTCACACTCATCCGGATGCCAGACTAACAGATCGCCAGCCAGGACTGCACACCCTGCATGAGAACGGCAAACCTTATGCCCACAAGGTTGCTGCAACACAGAAGCACATGCCGGCTCATGACAGCGTACCACCTGCAAGATAATTTGGTACATGAGTATAAAATCAATCCGTGCCAGGAACTCCCTGGCGGAAAGTGTAAAGACTATATTCCGCCGGTGGCGGAAAACATGCAAAAGTAAGAGCTAATGGAGTATAAAAGAGCATTTAAAACAACAGACCTCTCTGTTACGTCGGAAAAACATACATAAATATCCGGAGCCCAGAACGATGAATGGATACGAATAACTACTCACTTCGAACATGAATATAATGAATTTCTCAGCATACGGGATACCCACCGGAGTGAAAAGCGTAAGCGAGAAGGGACACGCAGACTAGGAAAAACCATTAAAATCCGTAGGGTCCAGGAAACAGAATAACTCGACAAAAAATAGATGGGAGTAATAAACATGAATAAGGCGCCAGAAGACATGTGAAAATCTGGCGCATAGACTAAATCTATATAGAAATAACCCCGGAATACATGAGTAAGTCCGGCGCAAAAATGCTATGTATCTAACACGCAAATACATTATAAGCTCCGCTGCAGTCGCCCTCCCGCGAACCAACCAACAACAGAAAATGTTAACAAATATAGGATAAAGAACAGTATCAAAACAGACTAGGATATCTGAATCCGATCGAAAAAACACAACTACCATACGTAGAAATGAATCTTAATCATCCCAACCCTCCAGGACGGGAGGATAACAACAAGGATGGATAACACGAGAGGGGGGGATGTCGTGAGACGAGGCGTATACCCAGTCCTGAATGCCTGGTGGCCAACCGAGGCGAAACGAAGAGAGAGCGCTACCCACAACGACATAGGGAGCGTATGAGCCAGACCCCCCCCCCCACCTCGAGTGACTTCCCGTTTTCTACAAGAAAGGCACGTGACCTAACCCTATCCCCTATGAAGAGGGAGGCAAAAGGCGTAAGGGGTAGGACACCAAGGGGGGGGGAGACAAGCACAAAATCAGGTGACCATTGTGATCGGAGGGGAAGTACCACCCGCCGAAACACAAAAGAAAGACCCGAGAAGGCGGCAAGCATGTAGCTTCCCGCGTAGTAAGCAATAAACCCAATATAATGGCAGTCGTAATTAATGACTAAAATAAATGATAACAAGCAAAATGAGGAAATTAGGGGGAAAAAAAACACGGTGTAACAAAATAAAAGCTAAACCTTTCAAAATCGGCTAGATGACGTAATGGAAAGGAAACTGAACTATTAAACACCAACAAGGCTTCCAAAATCTGGTAAAATACCGATCCAGAATAATCAAACAAAAATGTAACACATGTGTTCCAACTCCCCATAAAATACTCAAAAATACATAAAGGCTGGAAGGAAAGGCTACCTAACGAAAACACATACTATTCGGCCAAGTGGGCTAACAACCACAGCGCAAGGAAGTGAAAAAAAATGAATTACAATCATGCCAAAACATTGAATGAGATGTCCATAACACAAAAAGGGTTACATATAGTATAAGGAACTAAATGAAAGCCCGATAAACAAAGAGATCACGAGGAAGCAACACCAAAATGGCCGCGGGCGAAACCCCGTAAGGGAACCTGAATAAGCGGCGATAAGATGATATAACTAGAAAAACCAACAATGTAAAAGAATAAATGAGTGTCGCTACCTAGAAATCCCAACCAGACAAATATAATACTCAACTTGGGACCAGGTATCTCCAAAACGTCGGACATCTTCAAAAGCACAAAACCACACACAGCAAAGCAAAACACGTCTGACCAAAGCTGGTGCTATGGAGGAATGAGGTAAGGGGGTGGGGAGGTGTAGGGGTGGGGAAGGATAATCATAGTAGGAGGCAGTATAAGGGTGTAGGGC
>NC_090728.1:19185941-19188441 GCF_036898095.1 Palaemon carinicauda | reverse complement strand
AGAATAACGTTTCCTTCTACATGTCGCTTTTTCGCTTTTCTTAAGTTCCCTTTTACTTTTCCACTGTTCTTTAATACGGCAAAATTTTTATTTCATTCTTCATATTTTTAATCTCCTTGATTAGCTCATAAAAATTTTCCTCCGCCTGTTCTGCATATGATGTTTTAAGGATTTCCTCAACAAGTCCTTTGCGTCATCTCTTTATAGCTAGTACCTTAAGCCAGGTTCACACTATGCAAGTAATTTAGTCAAGTGGCGAGTAGTTTAGTTACTACTTTCCTACTAAACTGATCAATTTCGTTCGCACAACCAGTCAAGTGGAGTACATTAGTGTGTAAGGCATCGCAAGATGAACAGGAAACGCAGCAAAGCTAAAAGGCTAATCAAAGATATTGCAATAGCTATTTTAGAGGAAGTGTACGAAGAAATAAGTGTGTCAAAAAGAAAAAGATTATTGGAACGAAAATGGATTCAGAGAAGAAATCAACTGGGAGCTGCTAATTCACTTCTCAAGGAATTAGAAGTAGAAGATCCTAGAGAATATTACTCAACATTCAGAATGAGTCAAGAATGTTTTAACTTTCTGTTGATGAAAGTGCAATCACAAATTCAACGAAATGATACCCATTTAAGGAGTGCAGTTCTGGCAAAAACCAAATTACAGGCAGTTCTATACCTTCTTACTACGGGATGTAGTTTAAGAACACTCACACATCTATTTCGACTTGAGAAATCAACTATTTCAGAATTTTTGATAGAGGTTTGCGATTGTACCTACAAATCATTAAAGGAAGTCATCAAGGTAAAAGTAAATAAATCATAAATCTATGTCACAAATCATTTATTTATTAACTATTTGCTACATTTATGTTTACTTATCATAATTAGCAATATTAAAGGCTTCAGTAATTATGTCTGTCGATATTATTGCAGACTCCTGGCTACACGTATTATGTTCAACATGTACTTCAGATATAGTAGACTGGGGTGTATAGGGTTTTCCTTCCATTGAATCACCAGATGAAAGTGGTGTGATTGGTCTGCTAATTGTTTGGGGTTCATTTACGCTTAGCAGATGCTGACGTCGAACTCTATTTATGTAGAGTTGAATGTACTCCTGGGCTTCGAGTGCCAATAGTGTTGGCAAAGATTCAAGTTGAAGCCCATTGTGTCTCCCGAAAACCTCGAACTCGTTTTCATCTGTCATAGCAGCCTCAGATGTGTCTTTCAGTTGGGATACCATACTAAATAGCTGCATCACTTTCGTTTTTTTCTCTAGCAGGTGTAGGTTTTGGGTAATGTACTAAACTATCCTGCGCTATTATTATTATTATTATTATTATTATTATTATTATTATTATTATTAGTATTATCATTATTATTATTATTATTTGCTAAGCTACAATACTAGTTGGAAAAGCAGAATGCTATAAGCCCAGGGGCCCCAACAGGGAAAATAGCCCAGTGAGGAAAGGAAACAAGGAAAAATTAAATATTTTAAGAACAGTAACAACATTGAAATAAATATTTCCTTTATAAACTATAAACACTAACAAAACATGAAGAAGAAAAATTAGATAGAAGTGTGTGCCCGAGTTTACCCTCAAGCAAGAGTACTCTAACCCAAGACAGTGGAAGACAATGGTACAGAGACTATGGCACTACCCAAGACTAGAGAACAATGGTTTGATTTTGGAGTGTCCTTCTCCCAGAAGAGCTGCTTATCATAGCCAAAAAGTCTCTTCTACCCTTACCAAGAGGAAACTAGCCACTGAACAATCACAGTGCAGTAGTAAATCCCTTGGCTGAAGAAGAATTGTTTGGTAATCTCAATGTTGTCAGGTGTATGAGGACAGAGGAGAATCTGTGAAGAATAGGCCAGACTATTCAGTGTATTTGTAGGCAAAGGGAAAGAACCGTAACCAGAGAAGATCCAATGTAGTAATGTCTGGCCATTCAAAGGACCCAATAACTCTCTAGCAGTAGTACCTCAACGGGTGGCTGGTGCCCTGGCCAACCTACTACCTACTACCTACAGTGACCTATAGAGTCATTGTGTTCAGTTTCTGCAATATGTACGCCATCGTTGTTAATCTGGAAAAAAAAAAGTTTTTTAATAGGAATATATTTAAGTTAGGAGCCATTATAAAATAAAGGGAGTGAATGTAAAGTGGTGGACATACTAATGAGATTAGTACCTACCGTTCACCACTATAATATATTAGTTTAAATTGAAACCACAATTTTTACTTTTTTCAGGTCCCTGGTACAACAGATTGAAAAATGATTGCAAATGGTTTTCAGAAAGAATAGAATTTCCCTGGATGCTGTGGAGCAATAGATGGTAAGCATGTCATTATAAAAGCACCTCATGACTCAGCAAGTTTATACTACAATTACAAAGAATCAAACAGTGTTGTCTTAATGGCAGCTGTAGATCATAAATATTTCTTCAGTTATATAGACATAGGTTGTAATGGTCGAGTTTCTGATTGAAGAG